>NC_057950.1:18743281-19044531 GCF_018555375.3 Anguilla rostrata | reverse complement strand
AAAACAGTAACATAATACCTCAGACATTTGTTAAACTGGAACGAAGCACTCGGCTTATCGGAAAATAAATTAAAACTTGGCAGTTACTATGAAAATACATTAGAAATTTAATTAGATAGGCCTAAATGAGAAAGATGCACTCAAGCGCGAACAATTTGGATCGCGACACTACCAATACGATGGAAAAGGGAATACGTTAGTTCGATTAAATAGTATCATAGTTTATTGTTCAGGTTAATGGGGGCTTTGTCGCACCATTGGAACTGTAGCATGAGAACGACTTGTGTAAAAAGAGTTAAAATGTCTGCCTTATCTATAAGCGGACAGAATTCGCGTGAAATAGACACAGATAAAGCGTGACATATGTGCATGTGAATAATAATTTGTTTTGCTGTAGTTTGCTTGTGTAGACTAGGTTTCAGTTTAAATTAATTTCGACACAACTTTAAATTGCTATGATTTTGTATCATCAAATATTTTAATTCCACAATCTTATTTCAATAATGCTTCTGCCAAATGCATGCATGTAGGCTACCCGTATTTGCTTTCTAATTAACTGTGATTCTTCGTCTTTCTTTAATTATATTGCG
This sequence comes from Anguilla rostrata, assembly GCF_018555375.3. Taxonomy (NCBI): domain Eukaryota; kingdom Metazoa; phylum Chordata; class Actinopteri; order Anguilliformes; family Anguillidae; genus Anguilla; species Anguilla rostrata. Next base: position 19,043,941 of record NC_057950.1, on the reverse strand, counting down.
ATGGTTTGATTTTTCAACATGTGTTTACTTTCATAAATGATCACATGGACATGTCTGTGTGTGTGTCTATGGACCTGACATTGGAAATGGATGTTTGCCTTCAATAGATTATTGTGGAATTCATCTGGTGTAGTGGATAGTGGTATGTATTGTAGAAGTCTGCCTGTTCTTATATAAGAGCTGGTTGTTGTGACATGTATGTACTGTTGTGGTTTACTTTGTATGATGTTGTCTCCCACGTAGGGCATGGGGGTGTAAACCAGCTAGGTGGGGTGTTTGTGAATGGCAGGCCCCTACCTGATGTAGTGAGGCAAAGGATTGTAGAGCTCGCACACCAGGGAGTTAGACCCTGTGACATCTCGAGACAACTAAGGGTCAGTCACGGCTGCGTCAGCAAAATACTTGGGAGGTAAGAGTTAAAGAATCATACAAAATAACGTAAGGCTAATAATTTTTTGGACCCATTTTCATTCAATTTCTGACAGTGAAATGGGTGCCGTTTGTAGCCTACCTTAAACGTTAGGTTCGTTTAATTAGGCTACGTAAACTGAACATGCTACAACAGCCAAAATCATTTAAATGCCTGCAAAATCTTTGGCAAGCCGAAGTCGTGAAGGCGTCTGAGCAATGTCATCCAGGAATTGTGCTAATTAGCAAATCCAGGTGATTGGGACAAAATAATAGGGATGACTTTTACTTTCTAAACCTGGATTTTCCACCTCTGCTTCACACCTTCACGCATATTTATTTATTTATTTATTAGAAATAAATGATCATACGCTATTAACGGAGTTCTCTATTTTGACAATAGGACGAATACAATGTGGACATTATTTTCAAGTTAGAAAACAATCGGGTTAATGTGCGCTTTGTGTTTAATTAAATTGAGTCGGCAGGTTCCCTTAGGTTTGTGTCATTTAAACTAGAATGCGAGTCACAAAGACTCTTCGGAGCTATTCCGGATTATGTGAATTGGTTATGTTTTTACAGATACTACGAGACCGGGAGTATTAAGCCAGGAGTTATTGGGGGATCCAAACCAAAGGTCGCGACTCCAAAAGTGGTGGATAAAATCGCTGAATACAAGCGACAGAATCCCACCATGTTTGCGTGGGAGATAAGAGACAGGCTGTTAACGGAAGGCGTCTGCGACAATGACACTGTCCCGAGTGTTTCATCCATTAACAGGTAAATACTCTTAATTTTACTATTAGGCTACTGGATACTGGATAAATACGCACTTCCATCAGAGTGGTTTAGGGTTAGGCTAAATAATTTCTTAACACTATGGCCAGGCTCACCATTGTGTTGGAACGTTGATACCTTATTGAAAATAAGGAGGCATTAACTTACATGTTGCTCAGCAGAGCGCTCAAATCGATTTACTCTTTTTTTAAGAAAGTGAAGCGCTCATATAATTATTGACTATGTGTGGTAGCCAACTGTTTCAGGCAACATTTCACGAGTCACCATATCATCACAGCTACCATATCTATCGCCTTTCTACATAAATGAGTAACTACCTGATTAAAATGGATCGACCAAAATGTACTTTGAAAACCTTTAATATGGTGTGTAGTGATAATAACCTAGCTATTTTTTTTTTTTTTTAGAGCAGTAGGCCTATACGGCAGCGAGTACCAAAATCACATCTGCCTGGCCGATGACCTCCATAAAGATAAAAACATAAAAACTGTTTAAACTTGACAAGTGCCCGTTTGTAGAACATTAAACAGCGTGACACTCAATGGTATTGATTCACACTCCAAGCAATTTTAATATGTCCCCGGGATTCTAAAACAAAAGTGAGATCATTAATTCTCAACCCCTACAACTTATTCAATATGAAGGACACGGATTCCTAATAAAGTCGTTGCATTTATATGGATCTTGTGAGTCAAATTATTGTTATACAAAGAAGTTCGAAATCCTAATAAAACACCGAGCTGAGTTTTCTGGAAAGGGCTTACAGTCCCTGCATTGATTGGAGGTGCTGATGTATAATGTCCTTACAGCAAACCCTAAACTGTGGAACGCAGACAAAGCACCTCTGCTTTGAATTACTGCTCTGAACCTTCCTGTTTAAAACCTTGTGTACAATGAGTTTCTTGTTGTGAGGTGTTGGTCACAGCAATAAATTAAACAGAAAGTGTAAGTAGCAACTATATGAGCAGGGTACTATATCCAGGGTACTATACTGTACCCGCAGACGGAATAAATCTTGCGCCAGTCTGCTTGCCAAACTTGGCAACTCGGAACTGAGTGATGTAATGAGGAGGCATGGCACAGACTAGCCAGCAGGCAGCTGAGATCTGAAACAATAGTTTTAATTTAATAACAAAAGGTAAAAGGGGAAAACGCTAGGGCAGAACTATAGCCAGGGTGGTGAGGTGAGGGGTGGAAACCTTCCTGGGGTCCTGCTTTGGCCACAGGTCTATCAGGCTTTTGCTATCCATGAGTGAGGAAAACAGGAAAGGTCAGAGAGATGTGAACAATAAGAACGGCCTCTGTGATACTGGGGCCCTTTTGCAGGCAGTTATCTGAATGGGCTTCAGCTGTTCCACTGGCTTTCAGATAATTGGCTCTCTGATTCGGTAATTGGCTCTTGTGTAGCTGTCCAGGCTTGAGTGGGGAGCAGGGGTGCGGAAGTCTCTCCTGGTCCAGCTGGTGCTGTCCATGGTGCTGAATCCCTCTGCTGTGCAAAGGGTAGGCAGGATCCCTGCGTAACGTCCCCCTCCCGCTTAGAGTCCCCTTTCCATCCAGCATGGACGAGTTCCATTGTGAGTGCTGACAGGACGGTGCCGGCAAACCCAGAAAGACGTCTGCGTATTAGTGGTGGGCCAGGGCCAGTCATGTACTGGTGAAACCTTCTTGTCCTGGGTCTTGAGTAGGCCCCGGTCAATGCAGTAACCAAGGTACTGTGCCTCATTCTGGGTGATGCAACCCGAAGAGGCTATGTGATTCAGTAAGGTGTCTCCGTTTCTTTAAATTCTGTTGCATTAGATTGTGTTACAGTGGCAAAGCCTCTTGCCAGGACCTGGGGTATGGCTCAATGCATATTTTGCTTTCCAGGATTATTAGAACCAAAGTCCAGCAGCCTTTTCTCCCTTCTGCTGATGGAACAGGAAGTCCACTGTCCATACCTGGCCACACTACAGGTAAGATAATCCCCGTCCTCAGATAATTCTTACACGCACACCCACAAGAATCTACACATTGGAATCCACATTGATTTTGTATGGTAAAATTACCATAAGGCACAGCTGCACAGCCTCATGGTGTCATTAGCAGACACTGTAGAAATGGGCAAGCAGGCAGCCAGACAACACTTACAGTGGAATCAATTTTCATTAAAAAATTTAATTTTAATATCTTGTTCTTTATTCCCACATCCCTTACAATAATTATTTTTCTTAGAAAAATTAGAATATTTGTCTTCTTCAACCTGCAGAAGCAGTTATGAAATGACAAGCATTTTTATATTACTCATCTTTTTGCCTAACATTTTGCCTTTCTCTCAGTGCTAAACTCTGCCTCGCCCCCAGCATCCACTGCTTCGCCTGATCCTGTGGGGTCTTACTCCATCAACGGTATTCTGGGTATTCCTCGGTCCATTGGAGAAAAGAGGAAAGGGAATGATGGTATGAACAAGGATGCTGGGATTATCATTCCTATGCTCTGCCACACCTCTGTATGTCTGCATAACATTGTTTCATTTGTGTTTCCTGACTTGCTATGTTACATTCCTGTCCAATGGAGCTTTTCTGCCTACATAGTAATTGGTTTAGCTTTACTCCTAGTTGTGGGGTTAACATGGTACTTCAGCAGACCACCAGAATATTAACCTTAGTATAGAGTTGACCAGTTTTATATAGGAGGTGTTTTTTCACAGGGAGCACCAGTGTGGGGCTCTAGAGTGGTGAGGTGGCCTGTGTTTGGAGTTGGACACCAGTGCGGTTCTCTAGAGCGGTGTGGTGGCCTGTGTTTGGAGATGGGCACAAGTTACCTTTCTCAATCAGTGATAATTGCATTAAAGGAATGCAGGTTCACACAGTAGATTTTTTGGGGATTTGAGATGAAAAAGCAAGTGTATAAATTACTAATGAAAGATATGATCTGGACCAGGATTAAAGTTCTTAGAAGTCAAGCACAGAAACTTCCCAATGTATGAAATGAAGTCATGTTTAGGCTGGGTAACTGATGAAGGCTCCCCCGTACCCACTCACATGCCCTGTCAGTCAGCCCAGCACCTGTGTTTTGGCTGAGATTGAACCAGTCCTGACTGATAGCAGCACGAGGTGCAGACTGGCCACTGAGCAGGTTTAGAAAGACTCGTCTGATGACAGATTGGTGCTTTTCCCCATCACCATTCTAAACAGTGTGCCTAGTAAATGATGTGCATAGCATATACCACTCCACTCCAGTCAGAGTGCAGAGAGATGGGATATATTCAAAAACAGGAGACTGTGTGTTCAAAACAATTGTAATGCTGTAATACATTATATACTAATATAATACATATGCTGGTCTTTATGATATTAACCCCTTCGTGCACATGCCAAATCTGGCCAATCCTTGCCCATTTAGGGGCTACCTTATTTAAAGCTTTATAACTCCAGATGTGAGCATCAGAGAGACTTGAAAAATGGCTTAAATGAAGCAGGATATTTGTACCATTTACAACACTAACTTACTTAGATTTGTTTATATTCATAATTTAGGACGAAATAAAGTGCCACAAATGCAGTAGTCTAGGCAAAAAAGCAAAAAAATGAATTTGCTCTTTTTAGTTTGCAATGAAATACTGAGAGAGATATAGCAAGTTAAACTATACATGTTCTGGATCAAAAACTTCATGACCATAAGTGCGTAAAATCTTAGGGTGGATATGCAGAACTACTAAAGATCTATGAAGCAAAAAGTAAGCAGTGTACCCACTGTCTCCAAACCTAACCAAAATGTCTGAATTATGCATTGCAGTAAATCACAACATGATCATGTATGTCACTACAAATCTGTTTTGACTCAAATGTTTTGACTCAAGAAACTCACATTTGCATCATTTTCAAGTGGGAATGACAAGATTTCCATCAATACAGTGGTCTAAAATATTTAGGGGTCCAGACACATATCTAACATCTCTGGATCTCAGGAGGTGGTGAGGGGGTTGTATTTCAGAGAGGAGGTGGAGGTTGCCTGCTGTAAATAGCATACAGAAAGGCTAACACATACAGCACTAGCACACCTACTCCACTGCTAACACACTTCCTCTGCACTGATAACATACCTCCTTCATTATTAACACACCTCCTGCCCAGTGTCAGCACACATCCTCTCCAGCGTGTGAGTGCAGTGTTAGGATAATACGCTTAGACTCATACCTCCTCTCCTGAGCTTACGCTGGTCTGTGGTTAGGTTGTTACTGCAGAGCAGGAGTTAAGCCGCACCGCCTGGCCATATGTGCAGTCTTACAGCAAGCATTCATTCACAGCCCAGGCTACCCCCACAGCTGGCCTGCCTAAACGGGAACAGAGCAGCAGATTTTAGAGTCTGGGATGTGGCTGTGTCTCCCTGTAGATGGCTCAGGTGGTTCCGGCCCACACAGTGGCTCTCGGGGTAGTGTGGAGAGCTTACGGAAGCACCTGAGAGCTGACGCCTTCACACAGCAGCAGCTGGATGCTCTGGACCGGGTCTTTCAACGGCCGTCTTTCACAGACGTCTTCCCGACGGCCGAGCGCGTCAAGCCAGAGCAGGTCAGTAATGCTTTAACGAGCCTTAACGAGCCTTAATGAGCCTAAACTAGCCTAAACGGGCCTTAATGGTCACATGACAAATGACCACAAGGAGCGCATTCCTGCCATCATCCTGGCTTCGAAGTGCAGATCACAAGTATAGATTACATCAGTGATGATTGTTTTAAGTTTTACTCAAGCCTGAAGGTTTTACTATCCATTTTAGCTATTCTTTTACACTGCAGTTGATCAGCTTCACTTGTACATACATTTAAAATACTTTTAATGGGTTGTGGAGTATACACCAGCTGTTAGATAATCTTCTAAAACATAAAATGTGTCATGCATTATTGATAGGACATTTTTGGGCAAAATGGACTAAATACATTCTCTATAACTGAGAATGACAAAAATGGTACATAATTTTATCTTTCTGAGATTCTGTTGCGTCGAGGTACTGGTAAACGGATGCTGTTATAAATCTGCTGACATTAAATTCTATTCAGTTTATAAATGTCAATGTAAGTTTAGAAATACTAAAGCTCAGTTTTGCTTTTGATGGTGATTCCACACATACCCTGACCTCACAGTTAAATGTGAGTGCTCATTATTATCTCCACAAACACAACTGGGCATGTTCTGTGATAACCAAAATGACCAAAAAAAAAAAAAAATGTGAAGGGTGAGAAATATTGATGGCACCTCATACTGTAGGTGAGATACACTGAGTAGAATGTGTCTTAGAGGAAGACTTTCCTCCACATTAAGTGACTAAAGCATGCCCTCTGTTGGCAGGGTAATGAATTCTCCTTACCAGCGCTGACTCCAGGCTTGCATGAGGTGAAGCCCAATTTGTCCCCCAGCCACGGCTCAGACCTGGTCCCCAGCGTGACACAGAGCTTTCCTGGGGGGACAGGTAAGCCATCTGGGCTCACCTGCCTCGCCGCGGACCATGCACAAAGTGATGTAAAACGTTTTTCCTTAAAAAATGAATTAAAAATATAAAGAATAAGAATAGTGAGAACATTATTTAACGGTGTCCATCATAAAAGGAGAAATTGTTATTTAATGGTGTCCATTGTTAAATCCATGTTCCTTTCTCTACTGAGCAAATAAAAAGAAGTGAGTTTTGTATGGGGTCAGCCCCCACTGTGTGCAGATTCAGGAAACATAGCTTTGTACACACTGGTACACATTTAGCATGGATCCCATCTACAGCTATCCCAAGTCATCTTGTTCTAGTTTTGGGGAGCTTGTGTTGATTTGGGGGAGCCTGTGTTGGTCTGGGGGACCTGTGCTGGCTTTAGGGAGCCTGGGCTGGTTTTGAGGAGCCTGGGCTGGTTTTGGGGAGCCTGTGTTGGTTTTGGGGAGCCTGTGTTGGTTTTGGGGACCTGTGCTGGTTTTAGGGAGCCTGGGCTGGTTTTGAGGAGCCTGTGTTGGTTTTGGGGAGCCTGTGCTGTTTTTGGGGAGCCTGTGTATTTTTAGAGGCCTGATGAGAAAAAATGCAAAGGTTCTGTTTGAAACGTGAACTATAGGAGAGGGTCTGTTGGGCTTTAGGAGAGGGTCTGTTGAGTCTGTTGTGCATTAATGTTCTTTGTAACAGTAATGAAGAGCCAGAGTTTCTTCTCTCTGACATCTCTGAGACCATAAGGAATAGCACACAGGATTAGTTTCAGTGTTACAGATGTAGTGCTGAGCTCCGTTTTATGTGTAATACACCTTCTCTTCCTGTTTTCTTCTCTTTCAGCTTTGACTTTGCATGCTTCTACATATTTTTACTGTATAGTAATGCATTAGCTCTGAGGTATGCCAAGGAGTTGTGGTGATCTTTGGGCTTTCCTCTGAGCTACAATTTTTACATATTCAATCATGCTATAACCCAAATACACATTTGTTCAAAATGACTATTGCTGTACAAAAGGCTACAATATTCACCCTGGAACAAGTGAGATGGCCATGTATAGGCACGCAGCCAATGAAAGCACAGCACATATCGCTCATATTAATTTTGTGCAAATAGGGGAAAGGATGCAGCATTAGTTGGCTTTAGTCCCTGAGCTGAAACAATGCATTTGTTGTGTTCTGCCCTCAGGTCGCGACGTGGGCACCACGCTCCCAGGGTACCCCCCACACGTCCCCCCCACAGGCCAGGGCTACTCCACCCCAGCACTAGCCGGAATGGTTCCTGGTAAGTGAAACTGAGTTTTACTGCCTCATTCAATTTCATTTGGGTTGGGTTGTTTTACTGGATGACTCATTTTAATCTGGGTTGGGTTGTTTTACTGGCTCACTCATTTGATTAAGTCCTCCATGGTGATTCTGTGTTGTTTTTAGGGAGCGAGTTTTCAGGGAGCCCGTACTCTCACCCACCGTATGCGACCTACAACGAAGCCTGGAGATTCAGCAACCCAGCTCTACTGAGTGAGTGTTTCCCTTGGACTGGAACATGTTGTTCTTTACCTACAAAGTAAAGGAAAATACTTCAGGTTACAGCAATTGAACATTTATTTACTACACAACTTGCTCTGCTTTTACACATTCATATTTTACTACAGCTAACTTGGTTCACTTATTAAATGACCACAAATTACAAGTTGCAGTTGAACATAACAATGAAATATATTTTTGATGTATTCATAAGGCATATATTTTGGCACATGTTCACAGCTGAAATGGTTAATTATGTCATAACCACTGAGTGAGTAATATTTTATTGGCAACATGTGCCATTTGTGTTTAGACCCTAAACATCGATTATTCAATGAAAATATTCAGTTCTATTGTAGACATTTACAATCTCAAGTTGTAAAGTCCTGCCAATACGCTTGTAGGTTTTATTATTATTGTAATGGCTTTAAAATGAGTTTTTAGCAACAATGGTATAACAATGGTTTACTAATAAAAACAAAATCATAAGAACTTTCAGATGGTATTGCATTTCAGGTTTCCATAGAAGCATTCATAGTCATAACCTAATCTCTATATTCATAATTAATGTGACCTGTACTATAATTACCAACTTACATCAGCACTGTCTACATCCTCTGTACATCCCCTTTCTAAACCTTCACTCTGTGGCCTGGATTCAATTCATATTTTTGTTGTTATCATTCACACACAATAAAATTCAAATTGTTTTCCTGCAGAAACCAAATTTAGCACATTTCACAAAAAAAAAGTTTGAAAAAAGTTGTGTTTTGTGGTTGAAACAGTATCAGGTGCATTTATTGGTTATTCAAACATGGAGTCAATTGGACTACAGGCCAATGCAAGTCTGAGGCTTGCTTTAGTTTTCATACTGCTGAGACTTTTCAAACTGGTACATTCTTCTGTTAACTTCCAGGTTCCCCTTATTATTATAGCTCCTCATCAAGGGGATCCCCACCAACCACTGCTGCTGCCGTCTACGACCGCCACTAGTTACTTTGGAAACCGAATCAAACCACAGGACAATCTCAGCAGACTCCATATTGTTGCAGTGTAAATGGCACTAAGATCAAAAGGATGGAAGATGGCTCAAAAATATTCTATATCACAGAGTATGGACTGGACTGCCGGACACAACTACTCCAACTCCAGAAACAACAAAAACTATTCAGCCCTCCTGACTTAGTGTCATGTCTTAACTTCAACTTTCAAGAGATTATATGAATATATGATTATATGAATATATGTATAAAAAACATCCTCACAGCCTCACCTTTTGACCTGATGTTTATCTTCTTCATGAATCATTACCGCTACATTACAGTACAGTGTTGTACATTACAATACATTACATTACAGTACAGTATATTAAAATGTTCCATTGCAAGGCAGTACAGGACATTACAGTACAGCTAACATTGCACTACAATACAGTAAACTGTTACATTACATGCAGTTCAGTACATTACAGTCAAATGTACATTGCATTACTTTGCACTACTTTACAGTAAATTGCATTGCAGTACAGTAAACTGCTATATTACATTATAGTATACTACATTACATTACACAGCTTTATGGTACATTACGTACACTGAGAGCCCATTTCTCCTGAAAGCTGCCTTATATACCATGATCAGGTGTAGGACTGAATTCAGAAGGAAGCCCAAGTCCTCCCATTGACATGGTTTTCACTGCTACATTTATTATTAAATTAATTAGCCTTGGACTTTGTCATGGCTGCTGTCACTGCAATTTTCAAAAAATTATTACAGATGTGCCCAAGGTTGGTATGGATGGTATTTGGATAAGGTTTGGAGACAAGGTCCAAAGTAGCCCCCAATGCACTACGGCTCAAGCTTGATACTTGGCCCATGACTTTGCTTGCAGCTATATTTATGTATTTTATTATTATTATTATTATTATTATTATTATTATCTGTGTTTGTATTTACACTCTTTCTGTCGGCTGGACATTGCATGAGTACAAACTTAGAGTGTACAGTACAGTCTAACACTTTTTTTTTTTTTTTTAGAGGTTTTTGATCTGAATACCTTAATGTTGCTGCTGTTAAAGGCTGAAATATATTACTTCTGCATTAGTTGCATCACACAGTAATTTGGATCTCCCGCATAAAAATATATGAATATAGAAGAGTACAAGTCTCATCTGATAAAGCACATCATTGTAATTACAGATTAAGTTTATTACAAAAAAAAAATATAATACAAGTGTCTACAATTGAAATGAGCAAATACGCTGTCTTCATTTTAAACAGTGCAGCTTCAACTAATGCCTTACAATCGTTTTCCAAACAAAAATATTTCATACAGCAGTTATTTACTTCAAAGAACAGGAAGGAATTATTTTTTTTAAATATTAAATATTTAAGCATTTCACTCACATTGCATCTTTAAATATAAACTGAAGGTACTTTTTTTTTTTACTACATTTGCCAAAGACTTAGTTCTACATAATATTTAAATTACAGTATGGTTATGCATAATAAAAACAGTATTATGGTTAAAAGACTCTCTGTAAATAAGATTTTATGATTTTCTAATTTCTTGATTTCTGGTCATACATAAAAAATACTATGTTGATCTAGTTGGTCTTTACTGTTTACTGTTAATTTTTTTTTCAGGGCTGGTCTAGGTTGATCTAATCGATTGTAAGGATGGTCTTGGTTTTTGTTTGTTTCCTGTATCCACCCAGCAAAGATGTTAATCACTATGCAAATAGAATGTAAAGTGAAGCCACTGCTGTTCCTCAGTGAAAGTGGTGGACCTCATCAAATCAAGCTGTGTATGTGACTGCTATATAGAGAATATGCTCACTTTAATGAATGGATTTAAATTTTACTTTTTACCCATTTATGAAGAACAAAGTATTCATGCTCAGAGGATTCCTGGATGATGACTTTCAAAACAGAACTTCATTTTTAAATTTAAATAAAAATTTCAAGGGAGTGTTTTTTTTCTTCAAATCTTTTTTTTTTTTCACTGTGTATATGCATTAACAAATGAATACTGTTTTGCCAGAGGTAAACAGACACAGAAATATGTATAATTTGCTTAAATTAAGAACATGCATAGCTGTTTGGTTACCGAATCTTTGGCCATCGTATTCTCATACCTCCTCCACACATCTGGAAATGAAAAACTGACCAAACATTCAATCAAAGCTTTTAAACAACACATTTATATACATCATTGCTAGAAAACATTCTATTTGAATCAGATGACTCAAAAACTCCTTCAAATCTTAATCATAGAGAAAATATAATCATGAGGCAAGATTGTGACAGAGCACTCTAACCCTCCAATGGAAATACTACGATTGCAAAATTGTAGTGCACTTGGGATTCAACAATTAATGTCTGTATTTCTTGCTGAACTTTAAATTCTACTGCTAATGTGCCTCTCTAACTGTGAGACAGAGGGCCAGAGACCTACGGCAGCACATTGGCTAAAATAGAGCAGGTCTTGTACCGTTGTTAGGATGATGCAGGAGAGGTGTCAGAGGCCTAAAGAGAATGTCCAATGGCCTGTAACTGAAGCTGAGTTCTGTTACATGTTCTGTGCACATGAGAATAAATTTTTGTATGTCAGCTCCAGGCTCTGGGTTATTTAATTTTTGTTGCAGTCAATTTGTCCTGAGACCAGGCGACATGATCAGACATGGAATGTAAGTTTATTGATACACCATTGTTATAGACATCAGCTTGATGTTCCGCAGGGCTCTAACCTGCTCTGATGCAGTATGACTGAAAGATTGCATCTGTGTGCTGCTTCACTGTTGGGTCCTAGAAGTTATATAATAAATATAAATGCATCATAGTTGAACATAGTTGAATTTTTCTGAATGCTTTCTGAATGATGGCTATGTGAGTAACATTTTAAATATATAACAATAATATGTGAAATATCCCAATTTGACTTAAATACATTATACTTATTGTACTCATCATTTAGCCATATAAGATATGATCCTACAGAATCCAGAGATGTCATCAGATCTACTTCACGTAAATAGCTTACAATAAAAATATGTAAACGTAAAGTTGAAAAAAGGGGTGTTGCCTTTGTCTTCATTGGTAATGGGAAACAATACCAAATGCCACCAATTCAGACCCAAGCAAGCAGGTGAGCTGAATCAGTTGATTTAATTTAACCATTAAATGCTGAGTTTAAACAAACACCACCAAACCTCAGCCTCTCTAGGACCAGGGCTGTGAACCCCTGTTCTAAACGAAGAGGCCAGTATTTTTTTCAGTACAGATACACATTTTTGCCCTAGATTAATCATTTAGGGCCAGATTTACTAAGGAAACAGTCACGGACCAAACACTGCAGCTGTATTGCGGGTCTGTTGCGGAAACAGATACCAACATCGTAATGGCCAATTTACAAAGACTGTTTATGCAGTCAAATAATTCACATTTGTGAATTGTGAATTCACATTCACAATTGTGCAGAAGGAGACTCCCATAAAAAGGGTCACAGTGAGAGTTAGGGTTCAATCGGAAGGTTAGGATTGGGGCAGGGTGTGGCATTGGGGTTTGGGTCAGGAGTGGGTAGTTAAAAACAGGATAAGAAGATGGCTAGCGATGGATTTTGGAAGTTTAGGTTTCAGATTGACATCTTTATAATAAGACCAAACATGCAAACTTTTGTAATGTAGAAGTGTCTATAAACAGTAAAAGTCAGCCGTAATCACTTTATAAATATAAAGAAACTGTAATGGTCCTAGGGGATATTGAATTCCTTCCCCCTCTGTGGTGAAATATATTATTAATTGAAAGAGTCCAAAATGTCTTCCAGGACTGGCCTGGATCCATAATGTCCCATGAAATATATATTAGCACAATTCACCAGGAAACAAACATAAATAAACCACAACATATATCCATCATACCATCATGACCTCACAGTACCAAATTCATAGTTGAAAAGCCAAGTAAGCATATAGTGTTGTACTTATAACCAAGAGTTGCTAAATTTGGGACATGCATCTCTATATATACCATTCTTACACACACATTTCCAAGAAAGAAAAGACCCCTTTTATTTAATCCATGCAAGTGACTGGAAAAAACAAAAATAACAAAAATATATAAGTTTATAAATTAATTATTGATTAAATCCAATACATTACATTACTCTTATTTGGTTTTCAAACAGCGACACCATAAATTATTTTATTTCACCACCAGAGAGCAGCAGTACTCTCGCAATTCAACTCATTTTCTCATTCTCATTCCCCTTTTCTCATTGAGGCCCGCACTCACCACTCTCGTCGAACACACAATCCATCTTCTTCTGCGGCTTTCCTCTCACCACTGGACCATGTGAAATTGCTGTCCAATCCGGAAGTCCTCAGACCAGAAAGTAGATGCTGCTGAAATGACAAGTATGTTAAGTTTGAATATGAAATCTGCGTATGTTATGAATGGGTTATATGAAGCATGCCAGTACTCTGTGCTGTGTTTCCCTTTATTGCTGGTAGTACAAGTAATGACATAGACCACGTTGTTAGAATTTATTGCTACATTTTTCCACACAGGGGTAGCTGCACCGCTATACTTGTTCATCGCATAAGTTTTTGATTGAAAGTACAGAAGGAATGTCACTGCTGGATTTGTAGAGTTAGATGATGAGTTACAGTTTATTTATTTATTTATGTTTTTAATCTTTTTTATTTAATCATTTTAGTTTTAATTCTTTGTTAGTAATTATTTTTTATTATTGATTATTATTAATTTAATAATTATTAATATTTTGGATCATCATTTAAAAACATTTTTGTCTTTGTTTTACCATTTTTATTGCTCATTTTAACATGATGTACATATGTCACATAATCTACTGTAATATTTCAAATCTTATAAAGATATTTCTTATTTTTTGATTATTACTACTTTTTAAAACTATATTTCTCTATTTTATTTTATTTTTTTAACGTGTTTTGTATATAAAATCGTTAGGGTTAGGGTTATTTGGGAAAATGGTAGAGACAAGATTACATAACTTTTAGGATAGGCTTACTCTGCATCCACACAGCAAGCAACAATGTTGCTCAAGTTGAAGACTTTAAGGATATTTTGCATATTTTACTGGAAAACTACCAAGATATCTGTGTATACTGCGGTCTTACACACATGAAGTGAAAGATATACACTACAAGGCAAAAGGTATGTAGACACTGGATGTTCAACATCCAAAATTATCGGAATTAATATGGAGTTGATCCACACTTTCCTGCTATAACAACCTCCACTCTTCTGGGAAGGCTTTATACTAGCTGGTGGAGTATTGCTGCAGGAATTAGTTTCCATTCAGTCAGAAGGGCATTACTGAGGTCAGGCACAGCTTGGGCGATTAGGCCTGGATCACAGTTGGCTTTCAAATTGATTCCAAAGGTGTAGGATCCCAAAGGGCTGAGGTCAGGGCTCTGTGCAGGCCAGTCAAGTTCTTCCACAACATTCTCAATAAAATCATTTCTATGGAGCTCGCTGTGTCCCCGGGGGCATTGTCATGCTGAAACAGGAAAGAGCCTTCCACACAGAATGTGATTGTATGCTGTAGCATTAAGATTTGCCTTCACTGGAACTAAGAGGCCTAGCCCAATCCATGAAAAACAGCCCCAGATCAAGGGGTGTCCAGATACTTTATGTCATATGGTGTAAGTAATTAAATTCTAAATATGTCATTTTTCCATTCAGAGGGATCAAAACGCAACTACATCTTAGGTTTGAAGTACTGTAATGTGGTTAATATGGGCAAAGACTGTCTTCAGCTGAAAGCTTACAGATCACAGTTGCATAGTTTTTTGACTGTAAGAACTGAAAATATTTTTGCAATGATCTAAAATAAAAAATAAAAAATAGATTTTGAACGAGTATCAGTTTTTAGGTGATAGCTCTTTTAACTATCTCAGGTGTCAAAGACTATAGATTATTGTTTTCCTCTGCTTAGCGGGCACAGAGTGCCTGTTTATTTTTATTTGTACGGCCGGACATTTAATGCAGTGATGCATGTTCATTACCAAAGTCAAGGTCAAC
This sequence comes from Anguilla rostrata, assembly GCF_018555375.3. Lineage (NCBI taxonomy): Eukaryota > Metazoa > Chordata > Actinopteri > Anguilliformes > Anguillidae > Anguilla > Anguilla rostrata. The sequence continues at coordinate 19,028,718 of NC_057950.1, read as the reverse complement.
AATGTCTCACAGGATTTGACCTTGAAATTCCCTAACAGCCCTCTCCTGCAGCCACAGAAGCCCCAGGGCTCCCAGCCTCCCTAATCATGTTCTGCAGCACCTTCATGTTTGATACAGATACTGATATTGATTTAGATCACACTGCAGATATTGATAGTCTGTTAGATCTCTTCTCAGTATGAAGTCTGTACATACATTACCTTATTGCTCTCTCAAGAGAGAGAGTTAGCCAGTTCATCAAGAAAGACGTCTAAATATTGCTATTTGTAATTTATGGTTTTTAGTGTACTCAATTGATTCAAGGATACCATTTCAGTAAACAGACCTCTTGGGTTTTAAAGTGGTAAGGATGAACATTTCAAAAAATTGTCATACAAGCTCCAAGAAATATTTAATATATGCATATTTGTATTAATTTTTCACATTCATCATTATCCCTTCAAGCTTAAAATTACTACTACAAAAAAGATAAAGCTAATGCTAACACACTGTTATACTAAAACCGGAAGGTACTGGAATTAAACAAGCAAAGCCGTGGGCCAAACGTGATAGTGTACTCTTTATTATGTGTAGAACTGCTGCTATGTTTAACCTGCATCGATTTGTAAACAAATAAAATTTGTGGTTTCAAACTAGACCTGGAGGGCCACAGTGTCCGCAGGTCTTGGTGGTGTCCTTTCAGGCTGCAGCTAATGAAAACTTAACAAGGTGATGACTCTTTAGCCTGCCAAGGACTTGAATTAAGTGTGTTACTAGCAGACACTGTGACCCTTTGGGATTTCAGTCCCCTGCTTTGAGTAATTTTGGATATGCACCCACAGACACGGTGTCCTTGGAAAGGTGGAGACACCCTAGGAACAGCTCATCAAGAAGAAAATCCATCCAGTGCCTATCGATATCCCAGCATGCCGCCTGCTAATGCTCACCGCCATCGCTATAGATCCTCTCAGACTACACAAGGGCCCAAGGTCACTTCAGAAATCTTAAACGGCAAGCTGCTAAACTGTTATTCTATAGCCCAAAAGGAATCCAAATGGATTGTCCTGCAAAGAGAAAAAAAACGCTTGGTGCCAGTGTAGTACAGAGAAATAAAATAAATAAATAAAATTAAACATCACATAGTATGTACAGAATTCAATATAAACGCAGCTTAATGATTTTGCGTCAGTATTATACATCATTAACTGGAAATTAACCATTACACATTAGTTAAGATTAAATATTTTTGATGTCAGAAAAAACAATGAAGAGAAAAAATGTTGATAGTAGTATATCTGTAGACTATGTAAATCAATGGGTGGGGGTTGGGGGGGGGGGGGGTCAAAATGGTCTCACTACTCCGCCAACATCAAGTTTGCAGCTAACTCCCTGTCAAACATAAAAACAGATACGCATGCAAATAAATGTCCCTTTACAATAAATCGTATACAACGAATTTATAAATAATTATTCATAATATAATGTTGCGTATGAAATATGTAATCCTGGAATATTTGGTTCAAATGTAATCGGCTCTACGTCTCGAAGGAGCTGGGCTGACAGGGGCATGAAAGCGCAAAGACATAAAACAAGCATCTTGGCCAAAAGTCTATTGAGACGGTTTACATAAAAAGGCAATGTATTGGTCATATGAAAGTCATGCGCAAATTATGGGGCTTGCAAGTCGGCACCCTTCCAAAGATGTGGGTGAAAGTTTGTACCTGCGGTACAGTGCAAGAAGAGGCGTGGAGAGGACTGTCCACTTCTACTTGAGGCGGGGGAGTGGATGTCCAACCTCGCGTCTGGAGAGATTGTGGTTTGGTCCTGATGATTTGGGTCTCTTGTGGTTGGGAGGGCTTCCCCGCTCATTCTCTCACAGGGATGAGGACAGTGACGTGAAAGCGATACATTACTGCTTACATCCTCTGGAAATAACGGGGATCGTCAGGACACGCTCGTGGATGAATATTGTTACTACCATCATGACATTCTGCAATAACAGCTGGTGTCTGGACACATCTATCGAAATTCCGGATATTTGAGTGGGGCACACCATGGACATAGTGGAGTTATCTGTCTCTCTCCTTTTAGTACTGATAGTTATTGTATCATTGCTGTCCAACGTGCTGGTTCTAATCTGCTTTCTCTACAGTCCGGAAATTCGAAAGCAAACGCCGGGTCTTTTTATCCTCAACCTGACCTTCTGCAACTTGTTGCTAACGGTGTCCAACATGCCACTGACTTTAGTTGGGCTTATCAACAAGGGAAACCCCGGCGGTGAAGGGTTCTGTCACATCGTTGGCTTTTTGGACACCTTTTTGACGACGAATTCGATGCTGAGCATGGCAGCTCTGAGTATCGACAGGTGGATTGCTGTGGTTTTCCCACTGAGTTACAGCTCAAAAATGCGCCACAGAGATGCTGCTATCCTGCTGGGTTACTCCTGGGCACATTCCGTATCCTTCTCAACAGCAGCCGCTTGTCTCTCGTGGGTGGGATACCATCCGCTTTATGCGTCCTGTACTCTCCGCGATGCGAGGGCAAACAGCGTCCGGATCCAGTTCGTTATCTTTACTGTGGTTTTCCACTCGCTCACCTTCCTTTTGACCTTAGTAGTTCTGTGCATCACTTACCTTAAAGTGCTTAAGGTGGCGCGTTTTCACTGTAAACGGATTGATGTTATTACAATGCAGACCTTAGTGCTTCTCGTGGACATTCACCCGAGGTAAGTCAGACACTCGAAATATTTTGTTGGATGACTCGTCATGACTGTTTAATTCAGTTTACATGTGTTCGCGCCTTACGTAAAAATTACAAATTACAAATTCACTTTCAACTTCTGTTCAGCTAATTCCATTGATGATTAAACGTTTTTAATTAAACCATTTTAGACCTGGCGAAGTTGAACAAACCTGATTCTGTCCTCCTTATAGAATCGCTACTATCAATTAATTAGCTCCATTTAATTGTTAATTAAGCAAAGCTGTACTCTTTGTCCTCGGATTAAGTGGTTGTGACCCCCATTACTGGCTTGAGCAATCGTTTTAATTACAGTGAATTTTACATTATTTAACTTTTTAATTAATTATTTACACGTTAACGTTGCCTTGTATATCCTATCCATGACAGTAGACTGGCGTATGTCTTCTTGGAATTCTAGGCGTTAACGTATTCTGTTATAACATAAAAGCTCTGTGACGTGTGGAAGTTAAGGGAATCCCTAAGCACCATTTTACGCACAAGTAGTTGGTCGTTCTTGCAACAGCAATAGCCAAGATAAGTGGAATTTTTATGTACCACCACAATCTATGGAGAAAAAAAAAATTATCATTGAAATATAAACAGTTATTTTCTGGCACATCCAAAGTGTAATTATACTCAAGAGTACAATGATTGGTTGGTTAACTTGAACCAATTAACACCTCACATTTTTTAAATACAGTGTTTTGTAAATAGTCTGCGGTTTTATAGATATTCCATGCTATTAGACATGCTATGAAGCCATACAGTAAGACTGAAAAACGCTGGCTGGATTCGGTAGCCTATTTATTTGAGACCTTGATCCAGAAAATAATATTATGATCAATGTCAGGAAATTACTATCACTCCTCTCCGTACCCTCTTCATCATCACCATCATCATCATCACTGAGATCCAGGATCTCGGTGGCAGTGCAGTCGCCACGCGCAATTGCTGCGCAGCGCTCACTGCGAATCCTCGTGCTTTGGCAGCGTTCGGCAGCGATGCCTGGAGGAGCAGAAGAGGCGGAGACAGAGAGCTACCAGGAAGATCAGCACCTTCATCGGCACATTTGTAATCTGCTTCGCGCCCTACGTCATAACGAGGTGAGTTTAAGGAAGAACTGAAATAAATCTGCCTTGGCTAGCGCACCACACAGCATCTATAGAATTATACTTCCATCAGTGACTTATTTTGAAAAAGGTGTATCACCGGGATGTGTATTTTGATTCAAACCAATCCAATGAATGTGTAAAAAATCAATGCCCTTCCTTCTGCTAGAGGACTATAGAATACTATGTGAACTTCTACATTTCTAGCCCTGCAAGCCATGATGTGAGCACAAGTCCAGGCCAATGACTGGACTAACACACTTAAAGCGACAGCTTTCAATGAGACTAAATTAATTCATAATGCTGAAAGAAAGCACAGCACAATAGCTTGATAACAATAATTAGTACCATAGATCATTGCAGCCATAATGTCATTTTGGAAGATGTTCTCACAGATGTATTGCATAATAGTGTCCCATGGAGCATGAAGTCCTTGCTGTAGGCTACATTGCACTGCATGTCTTAGGCCAGTATGTCATCTTCCATTTCTTGTGCTCTAAGGGGAGATTTCATTCTGCATTTGTCTAATGGGATTTATTAGTCTGCTGCAGGGTTTGGACCACGGTCATGCCACACAACGAGATAGGATTAGCCAAAATCTAAAGATCAATTGTTCTCAGCCAATGGAGCTCATCACATTCCTATTGCTTCTCTGGGGGTGACACTCTGTATATTCACATATTCACATTTTTTAACTCACATTTCTTCTTCATAAACTTAAAAAAATTAAACATTACATCACACAACATTTATAGCCATTGGTTTGTTGTGCCATCCCTATTGATTCCACATCACTTTCTCCCTGCTATTCAACATTCTAGGTTGGTTTAATTTCCTTTCTAATTAGTCTTTTGTGAATGTTCATCTTGCCTGTGCCAAGGGACCAACGGATGGACTGGTCACTGTTGTACCCACAATGTGACAGTATTGGCTGTCATAAAGGCGCAGAACACTTTGTATTGATTGGGCAGATACATGAGACCTCTGCTGGTTCAATCAGCAGGTGCGACAGACAGACTTGCTCTGTTCTAATATGTCATTTCAACTTTGCACGTTATTTAAGAGGAGCATCTGAGCTATGCTAGTGTGTTTCCTTTTCTGTACCATCATCCTCTTAAATGGATCACACTGGTCTACCATTTGTTCCCTGTAGACATTTTATCTAGCTTGCAATAAAGGTAGCTCAGCGTAACAAGGACCAGTTAAAACCAGTGAAGTCAGAGGGAAATCTTTTGTTGCAATTTAGCCATACTGCTTTCTCCCCCTTCACATGTAGCTGAGTTCATTGGAAGGATTTAACTAACACTCTTACCTATATAATATTATCTTCTGTCCCATTAAACTATCACTTTCCCTGCATGCACCACTCATATAATGATTATATAGAAATATGGTTAACTAATATGGATTTAGCAAACATGTCATTGAATGTGCTTGTACACAGTCACAAATAATTATTTGATCATCAGTGTAATCAAATCTCTAGATGTACAGCAACTGTTAATTCATCTCCAATTGAGCCTCATTACCATAAGGCTTCTTATAGTTCCATCGATTAAATGTCACAAATGGCTGCGGCTCCATTGTGTTTTTAAATTTAAGTTTTTATTTACTGCAATGTTTTAAAGCACTCCTGAAATCACAAGGTGGATTTCAATAGTCCCATTTGAAACAGCAGCCAATTAATAAGGGAGCAGCTGCCAACTACATCAAAAACAGGTTCTTCTGCAGCAGGTGGCCGAGCACCACTCCATTCTGTATGGTCCACATGTGCCCACAAATGTGTGATGGCGGCCAAGATGGCGGAAGGGGTGGGATTATTGGGACAATGAACAAGCAGAACAAGCAGGCTAGCTGCTACACACGCGTGCGGGAAATGGGTGGCTGATCCGTACGTACATTACTTTACAAAATGTGCACTTTTCTAACCCTTTTTCATCCTAAATTTAAGTGAACGTATTATTTTTTGTTGTACTTAATTAAGCATTGATTGAAAGAACACTTGTGTAGTGAAATAATGAAGTTGAGTTTACAGAAGAAAGTTGTTTAATTCCAAACTCATACTTAATATCTATTGGAAATATTTTTTGAATTGAACAATGACACTGAATGTAAATTATGACTCACAATAAGAAATATACATTGGTCAGTCATTTTGGAATTAAGATGACTTTGCGCACGTGTATCTAAAGTCATAGGCCCTGAAGTGAACACATAGACATGCCACAATAAAAAACAGTTTAAAATAATTAATAAGTTTTTCCAACTTTTTTTTTTTTTTTGTATCGTGATGTGATGGCATGGTACTATGTAGCAGGAATGTGATTAATCAGCATCAGATGCCAGTATCATTCACAATGGCCTGAAATATCACTCATTTCTATTGTTAATAAATTAATCGCACTGGACAGCAATTTTAGATTTTGAATAGATATTTTTTTCTGTTTGCTGTGTTACTTTGCAGCAGTGACATATTGGTAATGAGGGCTGTGCCAACTAATAATTTTAAGATCCAAGAATCTTCCCCTTGCTAAGCTTGCAATGATCTGGTGGTGTTTTTTTTTTAAGCAATGTTCCCAGAAAAATTTTTTTTTTTTTTTTTTTTTTAATTTATAAGAACACTCTTTTGGGATGTTCTGACACAACACCCTTAGGTTTTTCCAAAACATTCTTAGAAGGTTTTTAGTGGCATGTTTTTAAAATGTTTGACACTGTCAAGAATGTTGTGACTGAACTGACTCGGTTTTTTCACAAAACATTCACCTCCCTTTCCACAGAAATTACCGCTACGCAAGCACTCTACAATGAATGCTTCTCATTTAGCCATGCATACAGACACTCACACTCCAGCAGGGAACGTAGCCACAGAAGGCACCAGCCAGCTCACCAGGATCAGTTAGGCATTGGGCTTCTCGCTCAAGGACACTTTGACACTTTTGCCCAAGGGAACTTTGCAATTATAAGACAACTGCTCTACGTCTGAGCTAATATTTCCAAGATGTCATGTTAAAGTATGCGTGGGGTTGAATTTCTCACTTATTCAAGGATACATAGCTAACATACAAGTAATTATTTCTCACCAGACACTTTTTCTTTTAAAAGGCAATAATATTGGGAAGGGACCCCAAATGTGAAAATACCTTTTACTCAGAACTGTAACTAGATAGCTTGCTGAAATCTAACTTAATTAGCTAAGGTTCCCAAGCTAATGGAGGGCTGATTGCTAATTTGTTAAGTGGCTAACAAGAAAGCTAGCTAGCATTAACACAATGGCAGCTGACTTGACTTGCTCATTGTAGTTTTCTTTAAACATCTATGCATCAGTCATTCCCCCACATGATCACATTTGTATGATTACATTAGACTAGATTATTATCCTCTTATCTACTGTGGAAATGTGTCTTCCTGCTCACCCTGACTGCATGTGGCCACCATACAGACCACTGAATCACCCTGTCTCTCTTCCTGCGTGCTCCCTGCAGCATCCTGGAGCTCTTTCCAGCAGTGCCAATCAACCCCCACTGGGGAGTGGTCTCCAAGTGCCTGGCCTATAGCAAGGCGGCCTGCGACCCTTTCGTGTACTCGCTCCTGCGGCACCAATACAGGAAGACCCTCACGGTCATCGTCAACCGGCTGCTGAAGAGGAGCGCCCTCAACGCGTCCGGGTGGAGGGGCGGGGAGAACGGGCACGGCCGCACCGTAGCCGCAGCAACGGCAGACTGACAGCGTTTGATTTGAGAAGGGGAGGGTCGGGGGGGGGGGGGGGGGGGGGGGGAGCTGTCATGAGCACATGCACTTAGAGACGGCACGCAGCTGTCAGACCCGCGGCGTGTGCCAGCATGTGCCCGCGTACGCTTGCGGGTTCCTCAAAGCGCTAGCAGAATTCCTGTGAGCGATGACGAGCGAGGGACCGGCTGATTCGTCTCATACATTTACAGCAGTGTTAAATTTAGCTCCCCGGCTCTTCAGTTTTCATTTATTTCTTCAGCAGGCCATGTGACCGAGATAGTGCCGCAGACTCTTCTTGCCACTGGAAATGTTCCTTCAGGCTTCGTGAAGGATTAGGAGAGTCATTGCACATCCTGTTCAAGCCCCTTCCCCTTACTGAGAGTCACCTTTTGTTCTTAATATTGACATGACATTAGCAGTCTGCAGCTTAGTTGATTTTATGTGGTTATGATCTGAGGTTATGATCGGTCTTATTTTGAGAGACAGCACAGAGCCCTTGAAGCTTAGAGCTCTCAGGGTTCAAAGGATGGATTTTTGTTGTAAAAAGTTCATACTTTACAGCTGTCTGTACTTTATGGTATATTTACTGGTATTGAAATTCTATGTAATTGCTAGCATTACCATATCATTGGGAATGCGGTATTAGTTGAAATGTTTTGCAGTGGAAAAATGTTGGTGCATTGATGTTGAAATGTTATAGTTTAAAACACACGCACACACACACACACACACAAACGCATCATGTTTTTGTCACAGCACATATGTAACAATTGCAGTTACAATGTCACTGTATACATCATGCTCACAGTAGCCTGGGTCAGTCACCATACAGCATGTGACCCAAGAAGCCTTGGGCCTTTTTTCGTAGCGGGTCTCCAGTGGAAATATGATGCAGTGGTAGGGCAGCGGGAGGGCGCTAAGGCTAATAAAAGAACAGACCCGCCAGCGCAGCTAGAGGAAAGGAAGAATGAGGGGAGCGGGGGCTTTCTGTGGGGCCCTGGCAGCTGTAGCTGAAATCTGGCCCTCTGCTTGTTTTATGGAGGACAAAAACAAAAACAGCCAGGCGAGCCGTGGCTGCTTCACCCAGCCTTGAGCTCAGCCCATATGTCCAACGCCTTCTTCTGTACGATGCGTTGGACCTTGCAGAGACTGCAGGGTTTACTGTCTTCACTCTGACAATCTTTTTATTTTATTTTCATAAGCACATTACCAAATGTATTATTATTATTATTATTATTATTATTATTATTATTATTATTATTATTATTATTATTATTATTATCATCATCATCTTTGGCAAATGCAGTAATCACCATGATCAATTATAATTAAGTAACATAGTACAGTTCAGCTGAATAAAGAAATAATTATGCTCTGGAGTGGTGTTACCCAAAATCATTATAGTGGGGGGAACCAGTTTCAGAACCAGAACCAGTTCTTTTGATTCCATTTTGTCAAATTATCTGCAAGGGAAGTGTTATAACATTTATCATGAGCTGTAACAGGTTGTCATGAGTGGTTATGGCATTGTTATATAGGGGTTGTAGCATATAGTACAAATAAATGTTATCACAGAACCTTGCTTTAAGCTTCAGATTTCCCTTAAGTGGCCAATAATGGAGCCGGTTGTTTTTGAAGATGACGGGCAATGTGAAGCTTTGTGCCAAACCAATTCACTTCCTATTTATTTATTTATTTATTTATTTATTTATTTATTTATTCCATCACAGGTATAGGGTAGAATGCTATGCTTTATCTGGTAAATGAATGTTTAACATTTAGGAGGAGCTCTACACTGTAAAAGTCTTTTATGGTAAAAGTCTGTAAGATAGCAAAAATATGAAATTGTAAACAGCTGAAATGCAAATAAGTGTATTATTTACATTGAAAAACTGTAGTATACTGTATTTAACATTTGTTGGATAACATTCATATGCTTAACATTTTGCTACTGATATTTATACGGTGAAGTTCTGGCACCCCAGTTGCCAGGAATTCACCATAAAATGTATTATTTTTTAAAGCATCGGGGTTCTCTAAATGAACATGCCACTGCACCATTTTCAAAGTTGTATGGGACTATCATATGGCAATAACATTCCCGTTGTAATATGCTTATATTTTAGCTGCTATTAAAGGACTGCAATAGAGTTTTCATAGTTTTCTCTGAGGATAAAATGCTATGGGAAAAGAACTATTAAAAAAGGAAAACTAAAAAGTAACTGCATAATAAGTGGGACATATCTACCTTTTATTTGTTTATGTATTCATTTATTCATATATTTATTTAGTTAGTTTTTATTTAGGCCCATAAATGATCACATCATATGTGCAATGCTGGTGATTCCATGAAGACAATTTGTACTGAAACAGTTTGTTAGAAATAAATGTTTTACATTTGTGAAATTTTAAAATGGTGAAAATATTGACTTGTTGTAAAGTTGGTGAAGTGCACCTTTTTTAAATTGTGAAATAGCCACCAGTAAATATCAAACACTCAAATATTTTGGCAATGTTGAGAACTTGACGGTTCAAAGGAAAATGAATTAGACTGTGCACTTCAGTGTGTGTTTACATGTAATGTAGACGAAATACCTTCTTAAAATTATTTAATTTACAAAATAATAAAAAATGGGATAAATCTTATAGCAGCTATTTCTGCTCATATCAAAACGTGTGTTTCAATATGTTATGCTGTACCCTATTTCCAGAAATATTTGTGAATATTTTATGTGCATTTCGCAAACCAAAATAAAAAGGTAACATGTTGATGTGGCTATTAAGTTTCCTAAACAATATGTCAAACAGATTCATCAATATAGTGGACTTAATGCAAACTGTCAGTGTGTCCTGACAAACTGACCTTTGCACTTAGATGACCAAACCACTGCTCAAACAGTCAGAACACTCTGAAACTGAGGGATGGCACAGTTGAATGACTGCTACTTTGGTTGAAATGTACAAGCTACAACCCATGTGTCCAATTCATCATGCTTCCATGATGTAATCCAATGGCATAGCCAATGGCATAGCCAGAAATTTGTTTGCAAACCACCTTCTGCGTAAGGCTGTGCTACAGGGGGATATGCCTGTACATTCTTTTCAATAAACTTCAGCATATTTTATGCACACATAGTTGACATTCATTGGTTATGTCTCCACTATATTCAAATCAATCATTAAAAAAATCTGGCCTGAAACTGAACAATGGAGACACATGCAGGTTGCTCAGAAATTACAATCCAATTAAAGTGTGTGAATCAGAGGCACAGCAACGAAAATAACCAGTGACAGACATGCTCTCTAATAGCTTTAATCTAATTAATAATCATGTTATGACCGCCTTGGAAAGTGTAAAAATTAATATATGTACGGACATGATGTGAAGTCAAAATGTCAAAGAGGTTTGAATGAGAAAGTTCACTCTTTGTTCAAATTTGAAATGTCAACATGGTTGAGAAGTCATGGCAATTAGCATTGTCTGACGCGCACTGTGTTCCTGTTCTGTTCCCACTAAAGACAATTTACAGTGGGAGCAAATGCACAAAGCTGAAAATGGTTTTTATATTAAAAACTGGCATGCATTCAACAGATCAGGGACTTGAGAACATTGCAGAACATGGTTTTAATCGCTGGTAATGGGCAATTGGCATTTAAAAATCACTGATCTACCCACGCCTCACCACAAAACTGATGAATGAGATGTTCTATGAACAAATTATTGAAGTAGCAATTCAGCAGTAAGCTGGTGCTTTTTGGGTTAATATCTTGGGACATGCCTACATCCATTATCTGAACCGTTTATTCCAGTTCGGGATGGTGGGTGGGGGTTGAAGCCTATCCCAGCATGGACAAGAGCCAGGGATACACCCTAGACAACACACCCCATCGCAGGACACACACACCACCATTCACTCACACACCAGGTCCAGGTCACATGACTCTCCCCTTGCTCACCTGAGTCAGGTGTGGTGGAGAAGGTCTCCTCTCTTTTCTCTTGCACCCTCTTATTGTCCGGAGCCCAGGAGTACTGCTCATGTCTCAGATCCAGAGAGCACAGCTCCTAAGGAAAACTAAGCTTGAGAATTGTTAAATTTGGGAATTTTGTGACAAACTTGAAAATGAGGATGAGTGAATCGGACTAGAATGAAGCTTTGAGGTGAAGTTAAAAACAATATTCACATGCAACAGAATTTATTTACCAGGAAGTCCAATTTACACCACACCCCAGGACCTCATCAATTCAGGATAGAAAACATAAAACAGTGGAAATACTAAACCGTTTCAGGTAGTAATCTATGGTGCTGTTAATCATTGCTTTAATTAAAGAAAAGAAGTCTTCACTAAATTCCAGAGCCACTTGTATAAAGCTGCTTGCACTCTCATTTAAGCCCTTTGTATTAAAAACAGAGCCGTATCGGTCTAAGGATAAAAAGAGGCAATTAAATTAAATTAAATTTGCTGCGGAGGCATATACTCGTTAATGACCTTTCTGCAAATAACAGCTCTGACAGGTAGTTCCTCTTTAATTGGCCTGTACACCAGTGGATAAGCTTCAGAGTTCAATATATAAAACTGCCACCTGCAGACTCTCACTGATGAAGTCAAAACATTAGAATCTTTTTACTCCATTCTTACTGAAACAGTTTTGCCTTTCCTAAATGTAGTCGTCAATTTAAACATTAAGAAATGAAGGAGAAATACAGTCCCTCCAATGTCTAAGCTCATTTACCATTGCATCTGTAAAAGTAGATCATCAGGCCATACTCAGCAGGAGCAAAATTAAAGTTTATGATTCAAATGTCTGTACTCAATGAACAGAGATCCAAAACTGGATATCAAATATTAGGCTTGTGATGCAATCTGTTTAAGTGGCATGGTCCAAATAATAAAACATTTCATAAACATTTCCATTTTTAAAACTGTACTCAAAACTAGATTGAAATTGATTTAAATGAGCCATTTTCAGCTGGGTTTATGATTGGAAACAATTGTAAAGTATAAAGTAACCACATCAGTGGAAGACTGGCAGAGTCACTCTGCAAATAATCTTTAATCCATGCGTTCAAGAGAACAGGATGAGAGATGAGAAGCGGATCAGAGATGTGATCCTTGACAGGATTTTTTGAATGCAGTACTTAAGAAAACTTAAATAAATGACACTACAGGCATCAATCTGGAATGGACTCTGCTTAAGAAGTACCAACAAAAAAAAAACAAACAAACAAAAAAAAAACCAGCAAGCCAGTTTAAGCTAAAACAAACACATTTTAGATCTCATTCAGAACCAGCAGTATGCAGCAAGTGTTAAATGACCTACACTATCATTGAATGTTTAATGAGACTTTATTAAAGGAAGATATAGGTAATTAACATGGGTCAAAAAGAATTATATCCAGTCAATTTTTTTACATTGTGTCCAAAATCAATGAATTGTCTTTTCCCTGCTATAATACACACAGACACACACACACACCTACACACACACACACACACACACACAAACACTTTACATGGAATGTGTAGCTGATGTCACGGGTAGTCATCAAAATCATTGCATGATTGCTTTGGTTACAGACTATAACAATAACCTCTAATGCGAAAACCTGTTACACATCCTGATAGCCACAGATAGCTTATGCTAAGGTTGTTAGAACAAAGGTCCATCAAAACAGAAGGAAATGCAGCTGTGTTCATACAGTAAATCTCCCGTTTTTGCCATACGAAGAATGCAGCCAAGATTTTTCTTTTAAAAATATATTAAAACTGTGAAGAAAAAAGAGGCTTTTTACAGAAAGCCCACCCCCCTGCCCTCCCTCCGTTGGCTGCGTGACTAGGTTCCCCGCCGCCGCACGGCGGGCCTGAAGCGCTGCCGTAGCTGGCGGTTCTGCGCGTTGATGGGCTGCTTGCCGAACCTGGCCATGATCTCCTTGATGCGCGACAGGTTGGTGCGGCTGACGAGGAAGTTGCAGCGGCTGGCCCCCATGTCGTAGCCCACCTCACACACCTTGCTGGCGGGGTTGTAGCCCTCGGCCTTCACCGTGACCTTGTACTCCCCTGGGTTCAGCAGCCTCCAGTAGTCTCCGTCCGCCGCTGCAATGAGAAAGCTGCATACAGTACGTGCACTTAGGTATGTGTGTGTGTGTGTGTGTGTGTTTGTGTATGTGTGTGTGTGTGTGTGTGTCTGTGTGTATTTTTCTGCATGCATGTTACATGTTTCTTGGCTTAAACACTACAGGAAGTCATTCACACGTTCATTAGACTCACCAGACTGGGAAGCTATTATTAATTAAGCACATGGTACAAGACTAGTTTGAGATTTTAGACATTACTATGAAACAAATGCATTATTAGAGAGACAGTATACATTCTTAGTGACAGCAATACAAAATAAATGCTATGAAATGGAACATGAATAGAATTGAGCAATTCAATTTGGATGAAGTAAGTTTTTGCATCTAATTCCTACCAACTATAAACGACAGGACGAGAGGAAATTTGTATGAGTACAGTATTTACCAGTGTCAAACTGCCTGAGTTATCGTCAGAAAACAGACTCTGAGAGGACCACACATTAATTAACCTATTGGGAAAATATTTTAATGTTGAGAATGCATGTGGTATGACTGCCATTCACTAATAAAGTGGGTATAACCATAGTTTTTCTATATTCTGTTTAAAGAATCACACGTTCATGATCTTTTGAAGGCAGTTTTCAGCCACATAAAAGGCAGTTATCATCTGATAAATTGAGCATACAATGTACGTACTGATTCGCAACAGCTGAATGAGCCTGCATATTGACCTTTAACAATCTGTAATAAACTTTAAGCACAGCAGGCTCAGCCAAAACTGCTGTTGGACTGAGTCACCCACATACCCTAAAAATATTACCGAGCGTTGTCATCTGGGAAAATGAGCCATCTCTCCACCTCAGACCATGCACTGTCTGACCCGCAGACGGGGATGGGTTTTAGGGACGGACCTGTGGACGGCTTCCTGTAACCAGTGCCTGTTAGAGGACAGCTTTCACACTGGAAGCCTGTCTCAATGCAGACAGCTGCACTGCAGAAGGCCAACATTTATAAAAAATGAATGACAGGGATCTTCAGCCTGTGCCACTGTGCTGAATGACAGACAGTCCAGGGTGGGGGTGCCATTGTATAAATCAGCATACAATTACTGATTTGTTGCATGTTCATCATTTCTGTACTGACTTGTTGCTTGTTGTGTAAATGGAAATTCTTAGCATAACTGTAAGAAACATTTTACAGAGAGGATAATAACACTGATATTAATCTGAGCACAGACGCGGTTCCCAGGATCGATGGGAATGCTGATTGTTTTGGAGTTGCATTGCTTACTGCCAGGCAGAGATGACAGCCTAATAAAACATAGATCACCTTGAAGAGGACTGTACAGTACTGTCCTAGGCATGAGCAGTGACATGGAGGAGGGGGAGGGGGGGCATCCCTCGCTGAAGCCCAGGATTTTTTTTTGTTTTTGTTAAGCCCTAAATCTTTTTGAAAATTAATTTATTCACTGTTTGAAATAAGGGGGAGCCACTGGGAGGTCAGCTCAAGCTCACCCTCACCCCCCGAATCCCCCCCCCTACCCCAGCCCATGATCACAAGCACAATCCCCTCCCCTGGAACTGCCGCATCTCCCTCCCTAGGGTGTTTAATATCCATAGTACAAGCACCGTGTGCAGTGAGCCCCCAGAGTGCACATAATGAAACTCACACAGCAGCACTGGTGTGTATTAAATGCGCTAAAAGCAGGCGTTTGTTGGGAGATTAGTTGTAATGTGCGGCCACATTCGGGAGCTCAAACTAAAAAATACTGAAGGGAGAATCTTTAGATACTTGCAGGAGAAAGACCTCATGAGATTTATCAAGGCTGCCAGCAATCACAGGGGTTTTTGCATGTGCACTAAACACCTGAGGGAAGTTTTCTGTTTGGAGGCTGACAGTTCACACTATTTATTTGTTTACTTATTTATTTTTGTGCTGTAACTTATACCAAAGGCAGTGTCATAAGCAGAAATTGGTCACAATGGAAATACATTTAACATTTTTCATTTCTGCATTCATGCTTTCTTGGTGATACCGCATCTCTGTACTCCCCACTGCAGATCATTGCTCTGGGTAAGTGTGTCTGCTAAATGTATGTAATATAAGTGTAATATAATATGAGGTGATGTGTTAGCCCTGGGTTTTCAGTCACAGCTGCTTGCTGTGTATTCCGGTACCTGTGCGGACATCGTGGTTGATGCCCTCCACAGCGATGGTGGCATTGGCGATGCCCCGGCCTTGCAGGTCCCTCACTACCCCTTTGATCCCACGATGCACCTGGACAGAAGAGGGAAGATCAAAGCACATTTCCTGCCACTTCATCAATCATCAACAGGAAATAAACAGAATGGAAATACTGCTCATGCATCCTGGTGAGCTAGTGCAGGTTGTTTTCCACCTGGGGCGGGGGTTGGAGGTGCATTATTAGTCAAATTAGACATCATTTGATTAGCTGATTATCTCTTTAACAATGAAGGCAATCGGAAGTCATAAACAGAGCAGATCCTCTGCAATCACAATCAAACACTGATACTGCAACATTTTTACTCCATGATCATTCGAAACAGGATAAAATAAAAATGCCTGTTTATGTTGTAATGACACTGTGCCATTTTGTTCTAGTTTGCATAATGTAAAATAATACTCATCCTACAAAATAAATTTTGTTTTGGATAGAGTTATGGAGGATTTTATTAAGCAGACTAATTACTTGTCAGTTTATCAAAGTTTTATAACAGTAATAAGAAGTGAGATGACGTTCCCTTCCTCAGGCTGAATAAAGGAATGCATTTGAATGTATTCATGTTTTATGAATGAAGATTTTCTTCTGAGTCACTGCACCAGGCAATTATAAACAGATTTATTCAGGCAATGGCAAGAATTGTTTCTCCTCATTTGATAAAAACAAAGCTCCCCACTCAGAACACACATCTTTATTTGTCTTTATTTAACAGCATTACAGTGCATTCCTAAACCTCAACTGAGCACTGAAAGAAAGAGACCTATTAGCAGTTGTATCTGATGAGGATGCAACAAATGGTATTCTAGACACCACCATCTATATTCTGTTCAGTACTTCAATTTTGTCAAATTAGCCACAGGCATAAGCGATAGGCATGAAGCAGAGTATCATTCATCCTCTCTCTCTCTGAGACACAGAGAAGCAAATGCTGCTAAATTGATCTGTTGGTTCCTTTCCCCTGAAATGAACCCAAAAAGGTAATGATCTCTCTCTCAGGTCTGTGAGAGCCGATTGTCTGATACCAGTTGCCCGAATGGCAAAACAAGCTTCCTGCAGGCTGGTATTGCTCTGGAGTATAGATCTCCCAGTCTTTTATTTACCAAACAGTACCAATGTCTGGATGAGCCCCACAGTCTGGTATCTGTTAAGGCACTGTTCCAGTGTGTGGATGAGCCCCACAGTCTGGTATCTGTTAAGGCACTGTTCCAGTGTATGGATGGGCCCCACGGTCTGGTATCTGTAAAGGCACTGTTCCAGTGTGTGGATGGGCCCCACGGTCTGGTATCTGTTAAGGCACTGTTCCAGTGTGTGGATGGGCCCCACAGTCGTTATCTGTTAAGGCACTGTTCCAGTGTCTGGATGAGCCCCATGGTCTGGTATCTGTTAAGGCACTGTTCCAGTGTGTGGATGGGCCCCACAGTCTGGTTTGTGTTATGGCACTGCTCCAGTGTGTGGATGGGCCCCACAGTCTGGTTTGTGTTATGGCACTGTTCCAGTGTGTGGATGGGCCCCAGAGTCTGGTTTGTGTTATGGCACTGTTCCAGTGTGCGGATGGGCCCCAGAGACAGGTTTGTGTTATGGCACTGTTCCAGTGTGTGGATGGGCCCCAGAGTCTGGTGCTGAATCTGGAATGTGCCAGTGCCAGGAAGGAAAGCATTCAGCTGGCCCAGGACACCAGTCTTTCAGCTCAACTGCCACCTCCATTGCTCAACCGTTTACCTATGGTCTGTCAGCATAAGCTACACAAATACAAGCATCTTCCAGAACTCCTGTCTGTAAAGCTCAACTGGACAATTCAGGAGAGTAGATGTAGGGGCGACATAGCTCAGGAGGTAAGAGCGGTTGTCTGGCAGTTGGAGGGTTGCCGGTTCGATCCCCGCTCTGGGCGTGTCGAAGTGTTTCTGAGCAAGACACCTAACCCCTAATTGCTCTGCGAGGCATCAATTGTAAAGCACTTTGGATAAAAGCGCTATATAAATGCAGTCCATTTACCATTTACCAGTAGATGATGTGTCTGTCTGCGGTCTCCCATGAGCAAAATCCCAAAACAGCAGAGTTTGCAGCCAGGGCGTATGACAAGGCATTTCATATCAGGAGAAAAGGCGGGAAAGGGCATTTTAAAAAGCGTACATCCCATAAGGGTAAATGTGACAGGCTAGGTGACGGGCTTCTCCCCAGCAGGTTTACAGGTGGCGATGGCAATCAGGCCATTAAAAGCAATCAGAAATAATATGTCCCTTTTTGCTGGAAGGCCAGCCACTAAACAGCTGAGAGTGAAGGGTTGTTTCCTGATAGCGCACTGGCCCATGGCTGGTGAAATGAGTGTACTAATGTGGCCCTATGACAGCTATAAACAGCACCCCATAGGTTTCTGTTCTGAGCGATACAGGAGGGCAATTTTCTTTAACCCAGAACCACCTGAGAGCTCTCTCAGCCCAACAGTCACACTGCGGACCGGATTTAGGGCTTTGTATCCACTATGTGGTCAGTTCCACTGCAAGTTTATCGTTAACAAACAAACAAAGTTTCTGTTGTGTGCTTTCTTTCAAATAAAAAAGAAAATCAATAAAAGTCATGATAATTCACATGGCATTATACATCACAGCTGTAAATAATTTATAAAAATTCAATAGATAGTGTCTGTGTGTGTGTGCCTGTGTGTACACATGTGTGCACTTGTGTCTACCTGTGCTGGTTTCACACACACCTGCTCCATGAAGACCAGCAGGGACTCGCGGTTGTTCTCCCACTCCTCTGGAAGCTCGTTCTCATGGGGGAACTTGTCACAGCCCACATACATCGAGAGCTCGAAGCAGTTGGTGTGCAGGTAGCTGAAGTCATTCATACCTGCCAGAACAGAACAGTTTATCCAGTGTTCTCCCACCTAATTAAGTAAGATTTTCAATTCAGTTCAATTCAATTCATACATTTTCTCTAACACAAGGACATGCAAAAATAGAATGTCTTGAAAATATCTGTCTCTAAAGGTCCTTAGATCAAGTACAGAGCATTTCCTAACAGCGTGCTTTCTTTCTGTCAGTCTAGCAGGATTTGCTCTTGTAGCAGTCTTAAATTAAAAATAAATCCCAGTCCCATTTGTTCTCCTTAATGATTCATTGGAGGCCTTAATCCCTCTCATGTAGAGAGACAATACAGATCGACCTTCAGTCTACGGCAAGGACACTGCACGGACCAAGTCTACTGTGGTTGCAAAAGCTTGGGTTACATCCCTTACAGTCTAATGCATGAAGCAATGGACCTTCCCATTAAATAAAATACAATCTAAAACACAATTTTTAAAGACAACATACATAGGACAGCAATAGATAATGTGAGAAATAAACAGTTTGGTTGGATTTAATGCTGCCTAAAAAAAATTAATGCATTTTTTTTTTCCTACACACAGTTTGGCAAGTTAATTTGGATAATCACTTAATTCACCAAACTGTGGTGAAAGAAAAAAAATGAACCCTTGCATTTAATTGTGCATAATAATTAAGGACAAATATTGATTAAATCCAGCTAGAATGTATTAGAGAAAGTTGGGGAAAGAGAGAATTAAAAAAAAGATTATGCTGTAAAGAAGGGGATTGATAGCAAAATTGGAGGTCAATTCCATTTCATTCAATTTAATCCATGAATTTAAGATCCTTAAGGGATTTTTTAAGATCCTTAAGCGTCTGCTAAATGTCTGTAATGTAAGTTAATGTCTTGAACTGGGTGAGTTCAAAATGTAGGACATCCGCGTATATATGTGTGGATGTCCTTCTTTTTGAATTGATTGTTTTGGCTCCAGCACTTTTCTGAACCTGAGTGTGCAGTAGTTCTCTTTAGAGTGGAAATGAAAATGATCTCGAGGGGTCAGGGGTCAGGGGTCAGGTACTGACTTCCGGGGGCCGTATGCCAGGTAGCTCCGTTGACGGTGCCGTCCTCCTTGGCGAAGTCCTCGGTGTGGCAGACGCGGCGGCTGGCGTCCGTCATCAGACGGTGGGTGGAGGCGTAGGAGAAGGCCAGCCAGCGGAAGACGTGGTCGTCGGGGGTGGGGCTCTGCTCCTGCATCTTCCACTTCACACGCGCCATGTCATAGGGGAAGGTCACCACCAACTCCCCCCCCTGCAGGTTACCCCCCAGGACGAAGGGAATCTTCTCCATCCACGCTATCAGAGCCCGTGTCTCCATGGAAACCTGTCCAGGTTTTATGCATTTATCTATTTATTTTTTAAACCTCAGCATGCTTTATTGGCTCACACACAACAAGGACAAACAGGGCCTGTATATTTCCTGTTTTTTCCCCACTCTCTCGCTCTCCAGTTTGGAATGCCCAGCCATGCTCCTGCTGCCACGCTCATTACAACCTCTCCTGTCAATTCTGGAGACCGCAGACAAGCATGTGCTCTCCTCCGAAGCATGTGATGTCAGCAGTGAGCAAGTCATTTTACGTACAGCTCAACAGACAAACTTGCAGGCACTCGACTGACCACTGGTGGTGTGTGATGAGAAGCCGCCACGCAAGTTGACAGAAACCCTCCCACCCATGGGTGACACGACAGCCAATATCTGCTTCACCTTTTGGGTACAGCCAGCACTGGCACCGTCTGAATTCCATTCCCAAACGTGCAGCCCATCCACACACTAGAGCAGTGCCTTAATAAGGATAAGCCACCCAGTAGCCCTCAAGCACGACACTTCAGCTAGCACCATGTTGTTAGCAATGTATTGAATATGGAATTGAAAGAGATATTCTGATGAACAGTTGAACACAGTGTCATGCAATTAAAATACTGAACATTTTGGAGTAATTTCTTTTTTTTAAACAATAGTGTATAAAGATTGAATTTTGAGAGCATAATATCAGAATCGTGTAGACAATTTGAAAGAGAATAAAATACATTATTAATAATAATAACAATAATAATAACAACAACAACCAGATAGGAGAGTTGCTTACTGCAGATTATAGAGAAAATTATTCAATCATCCACAATTAGTAAAATCACAACACCATTATGAGAAGTGAATTAAACCAGAGCGTTGCCTTGCCCAGAAGCGAGCGTGTAATTAGCAGAATTAGATATGTAAATACCCTTTGTGAGCTAGCTGGAACAATTTATTCACAAAACATGGCTGACTGACCGTGGCATTTTTTGTCTGGTACCAGTCTGGGATGGGCACGTGATGGTTGAGCACCTTCCGGGGGACCCACTTCCTGGCCTCTGCTTCCCACAGGATGGAGTTGAGGTCGGGGAAGTTGTGATGGATGTCCAGGCCATCCAGGCTCCACCTGCCCACGGACCAGCCTCCCAGCTCTGAGCCCTGGGGTGAAGACCATCAATCGTCAAAGAGCTCACACACGTGTTTTAATGCCGTTTTCCCCTTTGTTTAATGCAAGCAATGCAGACTGGGCATAATCATGGAGAGGACACAAGTTAGTTCATTCCAGCACCTTTACCATTCGATAGAGTTAAAGGAATACACCACAGCTGTAGCTTCTGTTGTAGTCCAAATCACAACAGAAAGTAGTGTGCGAACACCAGCTCAAGACAGGGTGATAAGACCATCCAGCTTTGAGGGCCACGGGGGACCTACCAATTCATGGGCCTTCTCATACCCATCGGGGTTAATGGAAGGAAGAAGGTGGATGCGGGTCTCCTCCACCAGGTGCCGTATCCGTGGGTTACCGGAAAGGTACTCCTGACACATAAACTGCATCAGCAGCAGAAGCAGCTCTCGTCCCAGTGCCTCGTTGCCATGGGAACCAGCAGTGTAGCGGAACTCTGGCTCACCTGAAAAAAAAAAATGGTCCAAGACTTCAGGAGAAAATGCAGACCCTCAGAAAATCTGACAGTTAGATCTGGTAGGTACCATCATTTCACCATACATACATCCTCATCACTGCTGTAAACAGTCCATAAACACAGGCTCCCGTTTCCATAGCACTGTACCTAAGTAAGGCCTGCGGATGGGCTGACAAAAGGAGGTCAAAAATAGATTACAAAAGATATCTATAGCCCGTTTTATACTGATTCAATTATATCACATGTCCATTAATATGATGTATTCATTTGGGACAAAAAAAATTCCAGATAGATAGAATTTCAGCATGTTTTCTCACCAAGGAGATTTTTCCCCAGAGAGACTCATTAGTTTTTTATTTATTAATACAATGATTTATTATATAGGCCCAACTGCAATAATTATACAGTCATGTTAATGTCCATTTCTGTCACCCTGCTCACCCAGTTCGTGTTCCCCAGGGTTGTCGGAGATCTCGATGGCATAGAGCTTCAGTCCACTGTGGCTCTTGCCGATGTTGTAAATCCGTGTTACATTGGGGCACATTTCATTGACCACCTTCATCAGCTGTGTGGGACAGGAGAAAAGCATCAGTGGAACTGGCCCCCGTAAATATCCATCTGCTTCTTTTAGGCACTCCATTAACCAGACTCCCGCTGCAGAGAGTTATGACCCACCACCTAGTAAAAGCTTTCAGGGTACAGTATATTTCTTCAGTCTTTTTGCCGCATGTTTGTACACAGCTACAGCCAAACCTCAGTTTGCTGTGAAAGGTACAGGCTGCCAACATTTCAGGGTGCAGAGCCTTTTCAAACCTGTGATCCTATTTGCTAGCAATTAAAACTCACCACGACCCTAAATACGTGAAACGCAATCTGCTCTACTGCATGTGATTTCAATTTCCTCCAACGATGTTGAAAAACCAAAACATGTGTAAGCTTGCAACCGAAAACTCCATAAACCATAAAGCTAGCCTGAAAAGGCCCAAAATTGTCCTCATTTGTCACTGTTATCTATGTGACCACACGCATATGCCTATTGGTCTGCTTCTTCTCAATATTTATAATTAGTAATGCAATCAATAATTTCCTTTAAAAACGATGAAGTCATAGGCAGCTCAACAAACAATACAAGGAAGAACACTGCTTAAGCAGACAGATTGTATAGTCTAACTGCTTCAGCTAGACAACCTACAAGCAACTTGTTTGACAAAATACTGGTTGTCTGTAGATATATATTTTTTTCAATCATTATTTGCATCTCATCCATAAAACCGGAGGCGTCTGTAAGCAACACCGTAATGTCTTCCTGCAAAACCTCATTCCCCCATCATTAGCTGTTAGAGTCGGTCTTTTAGTCTGCACTGGTTAATTTAAACAAAATATGGAATCTTCCAGCCACAGTTATGCAATGTCATCAATAGTGGCAGACTGACTAAATAAATTCTGCCAAGTTATAAAGGTTTTATGCACCAAACAGGGCCACCAAAGGGCCTAGGCAATTAAATTTCAAAGAGTCTGTGGCTCAAACTGCAGAAATAACAGGCAGCTGAAACAATATTAGCATATTAATACTATGCAAAAATAGAAAATCAACAAGGATGTCATTTATTGTAAAAATACATTTTTTTGTTTACTTGGAACACCAGCTGGTGCCGGAAAACAACAATGATGAGTAATGGGATTTTAATTAATTCTGCTGGCAACCCTAATTCCTCTCAGAAATAAACATCATCCAGACATCTGCTTTTATGCATGAAGGAGAAGACAGCACAAAAACAATCAAATATAATCTGCGTTTATTTTTAAACCACATACAGTGCCCACCAGACTTGTTGGCCATTGGCACCCTTGGTAAAGATGACAAAATCACTTATGCACATATGAGAGAAATCTAAACTTTAATTGAGATAAAACTGTTCCAAGAAAAAAATGAATCATCAAGAAATAAGTACTTTTCGTAGAAACGTGTATCACAATTATTGGAACCCTTGACATTCTTATGAACAGCATATAATAGAACTATGCTCCAATTATATTTAACTTGTTAAAGTAGTCTAAACCTGCCTGTGCTTTGCCTCTCTATCCACCTTCCAGTCCCATGAAACATCTTTCTTGCTATTTTCTTTCAGTCGGGATGATGGTTCGAGAGGCAAACAAATTCTCCAAGGATCACAGTTGAAGAACTGCAAAACTGGCACCTAGGTGGTAAACAAATCTCCAGTATTATGGTTTCACACCACCTCTAAGCCAGCAAGCAATTTGGAAGGCTTCCAGAATGAAGCCTCTGCCGTCATCAAACCACAAATGTAAGCACTCGGGGTTTGTTAAATGTCATTGGAACATTGTTTCTCTCTAGTCAGATAAGACAGAAATAGTGTGTTAGGACCACAAATAGCAGAGTTGGGTTTGATGTAAAAAGGGAGGTGGTCATGCAGAAGAGGACCTAATGCTCACAGTCTGGTGATGGATATGAGATGTTGTGGGTCTCTTCCAAAGGCCCTGGGAACCTTGTCAGTTTGTGAATATGACATTGTGGACTACGCAAAATACCAAAATCCGGCTGCCTCTGCAAGGAGGCTTAAACTGGGTCATGGTTGGATCTTCCATCAGGACAGCGATCCAAAGCATTCCTCCCAAATCCACAAACAATGGTCAACTGATCACAGAATCAAGCTTTTGCAATGGCCATCCCAGTTTGCTGACCCGAACACCATTGAACACCTGGGCTGAGAAGCACGTGAATCCAAGTTTCGCTTGGAGGAATGGTCTGTGGTTCCTGGTTATGTGTTCACCCACCTCCACCTCACCAATCAGCATAGGAGAAGGCTCAGTGCTTTGTCTTGGCAAAGGCAATGTGCGCAAAGTACAAAATGCAGGGGTTCTAATAATTGCGACACTTCTTATTCAGAATAAAAATAATCTTGTGTTCAATATTTGTTTTTCAGTTGTGCCAGAGTAAGATTATACAACAGTCTCACATTGCTGTAGAAAACATTTGCAAAACAAAACTCATTATATTCAGGGCACCGCATTTTATGCGTAATTATGTTTACTCTTGCATTTAGTTTTAATCAAATGCAGTACTGAGAACAGACATTTATTGAACTTGTGCCCCAGGCAGTAGATTTCTTGACGGTGCACTCTGTGTCTGTTTGCTCATGAACATGACCAGTTGAGATCCGTTTTTTGGCCTCCTAGGCCAGTTCATCTAAGGGTCTTCTGGCTCAGGAGTTTGATGCATCACCACCACGCACTCAACATACCTGTCTCATCTCTTTGTAACTGTGGTGTTTGAAGTCCAAATTGTCTGTTGTTGTGATCTCATTCCTTCTGTGGTAATAATTATTGGGGTCTGCCAAGAAAAAGGGGAAAGTTCTACTGTAAATCCAGAGATGAAAGCAGATATGATCTTTTAATTATTTTCTGTTCTGAGAAAATACATTGTCTAGCTTGGGGAAGGCTTGGCTGCAGATTAGAATAACTGAACAAGTGAAGAGTGACAAAATTAATATGAATACAATGAGCTTTGGAAAATGTTTTGATTTGGGACAAATGATTTGACTTTGGTGTAAATTATGCATGATTATGATTATGGTGTAAATTGTTATTTCTGGAAAGAATTTTGAGAAAAAATAGCATTAACTACAGGGAAAAGGTTTTAAGATATGAATTGAGCCTGTCAAGAAGGCAAAATTTGGACTGTAGCAAGAGCAAGGTTTGAAATGAATTATAGGTAATGCATGAATAATATTTACAGAAGTGCTGCATGCTGAAGTACAATATGCATTTTGGAATACAGCTATTGTTTTATCAGTTATCACCCTGGCAATGAGTTAGCTGGAGGCCAACCAACAAGCTGACATCATTCCAGTGTAGAATGATGCCACGCAGGAGACATACAGTATAATGTTAAAGAGAGAATCACTCAGCTCTCCTACTGAGAGGTGCTCCCTGGCACCCGCTGCTCCGCTCACCTGGCATGGGGCACCCCAGGACCTCCACCCGCATGCAGACGCTCCCTCCGATGAACCAAGTGCGCGGGTTTACGCGGATGTAGCGGGCGACCACCGGCACCGGGAGCAGGTTCCTGACCGGGATTTCTTTCTCACTGTTCGCCACGAAGACCTACAGGGACAGAGAGGAGCCAACTTAAACAAACAAGTGTGAAATAGATACAGTAATATGAATGAAGGTTAGGGAATCCTGTTTTCCCACGAATCAAAGCATTTGAAGTCCAGATGTCCACTTTTATTCTTGCTTTGCACAGCTAATTTGATTTAGTGATTTGGTGATGCGGCATATAACGTCACTTGGCTAGGAATACTGTTTTGCGCTATTACTGAGGTAAATCATGTGAATGCACTTGTTCTTCTACAAGTATGTCTAGATAACTACATATGTTAAATAAATATGATTCCAGTGTTGTGTAGCTAAATGCGTGCTGATTGGCTGAGGCATGGTTACACCCGTGTCACTTCTTCAAACCATGGCAAACCGAAAACACTGTTTTGATTACCTGCGCATGTATCGTGAAAATACAAACTGATTTGGCCACGCCTCTTTTTTTAAATCTGCACCAGCTGATTCCCTATGGTTTTTCCAAACTGCACCCTCAAAACTGAGTCTGAGCACTCACACTGTGTGCATGTGGATACAGAAGCCTCGATGCTGACCACTTACAATGTCCTGTGTTCCATTCTTAATGGTCACCCACGTGTGGCTGTCATTGCTCACCAGCACTTTATACGACGTCACCCAGTTGCTCCTGGAAATACAACAGTCACAACATACAGAACGCTCTGATCCTGAGAACAATTCATTTACAGTAATTGTGAACTCAATATAAAACATGCCGATCTGAAATATAATTACAAGCACACACAATTTAACTACAGGCCTATAGAGCAATGTGAAATAATATGATGCAATTGTAAAATGTTTCAATATATGCACCACGTGCCATACTATAATCTCTAAGGGTTTGAGGAAAATTGAGTGGAATGAGATGTATTTTTAAGGTCAGTGTGTCTTAATGTAACCGATTAAGGAAATTGATGGAGAAAGATGAGGACATCTGGGTAGAGCAGGAGATCTGCAGCATACTGCACAACACAGACAATTCAGCTTTACTTGCTATGCCTTCAATTTAGAGCAATCATACAGGAAAAGTACGACAGTCATTCTACACGGCTGGCAATTAGAGAATGAATGACATGGGGGTAATGAGGGAAAATGTGCAAATGGAGTTGTATACATATATGCACTCTACATGGCCAAAAGTACAATAACTTGCTATCCATGAAAATGAAGCTCGTTTTTTGCACACAAATACAAACTCCCAGAACCAAACTGCAGCTATGCTTAGTAGTTTGTCAAATTGCTTTTTCTTCTTCAGTTGATTGAGTCCAAATTCTAGTGGATCAATTTTTAAAGGTCAGGGCATTGGCGAGTCAGCTTTGAGCACTTCAAAGAAGCAGGCTCACTTTATGAGGACAGTGGATGGGGGACATATTTCCGACAAAGTCCCATTTACATCAAAAATATGATAAAGGCTCATAAGAACCCTACAATGACAAAAATTAATAGATCATCACAGACTGTGTATCGTAGTGGCACAAAAAGAGTCTGTACAGCTTGTTTTTACTTAGTTTTTTCTCTTGCCTGTTTCCATTACAAATTAAACAGATGATGAATATTTACTCTGTTTGGTTTAAAAAGAGAACTGGAATAAAATGCAGATAAAAATAATAACACAATGTGCAGTATAGCTTAATGGAATTTATGTTGAATGTATAATTTACCTCACTCTTGGTAAATGCTGTCAGTGTTGACATCAGCGTATTTTTATTCCAAGATACTGGATAGTCTTATGTGCCAGCCGTAGGCTATGCCCCTCTGCATCGCAGTTCAAGGTGATAAACCCATCCAACTTGAACTACGTAACCAATAATATATTTCCATAAAGTATTTTCTCTCCAATCACAACAAATCAGTGTACGTGGGTCTAAGGTAAAGAAGGCAATCCACACTGGTGGGAATAATCTTCAGAACCAATTTGGACCTGACCCTTTAACACAATTCTCTAATTTTACATGGATTGAATGGCAGACACAAAAGCTTTTCAAAAAGGTTCAACAGTTCCCTCTTGGCACACACTGCACGCCAATGGAGTCAATTTATTGTGTACAATCTACAATGAATGACCACAGGCACAAACACAAAACCAGACTGACAATATTGACAGACATTTTTGACAGACAAAACTATCAATCAAAGCTCTAAAATATACAGCAAGGTGAAATCCATTTGCAATGATTATCAGTGAAAAAAAGAATTGAGCAGTGAACAAATGTCATCTGAGATTTGATCGATGCATTTTTCAGTGCAAACACTCAACTTAAATTACATGCATTTTTATACACGTAAAACACAGAAAATTTGGCAGAGGTATATGCGACTGGCAGCTGACTTGTATAAATAAAAGATAGCAACAGATGAGTCAACAGATGGCACAAATAATTATGTTTTGCATTGCATTTGTTCTGCAAATAAAATCTATTAAATCCCACTTAAAAGTTATTCTTGCCAACACTGTGCACCTTGATGCTGTCACGAATAGCAGCAAGCAGTGCCTATTAAACTTTGAGGAAATTTCAACAGCACAACTGAAAATTACATGCTTTTGGATATCTAGCTTTTAGATTTTGGCCTTTGAGAGAGAGAGATAACACAATTTAATGTGCCAAAATTCCAAGTAAATGCAAAATTGCATTGTTATTAAGTGGCCTGCTCTGTTTGACCTGGAATGCTGCCTGTTTCTCTCTCCCCCCTTCACAGGCATCAAAAGGAATGTCCTAAGGCAATTAAAAGCTGTGCCGAGGCCCTTCCAGACAATACATCCAAACCTATGTATACAAATCTATGGTGTCATGGTGTCTCTTTTTCTGGACAGTCTAACTACCTCTGTACTGGCTCAGGGCCCAGTGTGGCCACAGGATACCATAAGGTTCACGGTTCCCTTTTTTATTTGAAATTTGAATAACAATCTGTGACATTCAATTGAAATCTTCCATTGAAAATCTTGTCTATGTAGATAAAGGTAGTTCAGGGTTGCCAGATTTTTTGAGGCAGTTCCAGTTTCAAGTGGAGGTCAACGTGGTACGACTGGCCTAGCCACATAGATGTAAAATTTTGCCTGAAGACAGGAATTGCATTACTGGCTGGACTTAACAATTGTTGTCTACATCCATCACCTTTGTTAAAAGTAGAAGTACATTTCCATTATGCAGAGGTACTCAATCGTCAAATTGAATTACCTCCTTACATATTCATGTTTGGTCTTGTTAGAAAGAGAGTAAAATAATGAATCTTTAGATAATAATATCATGGTGCTTAGCACAGAGTCCAACGACATAAAGTCACTACTGTCGGTTGGTTTTTTAACTTTGGTCACGGCAGATTCTTGGAGGGTGTTAGCTATTAAAACTGCTAGATTCTGAAACTGTCATTTTAAGTAGATTCTCGCTTCCCCAACAATATTGAAAGCAAACAATGAAGCCAAGAAGGAGTGCGATAGAGCAAGGTTCAGACTTGACCGTAAAATTAAACAAGTCTGCCTCTGGATTCTGGGATTTTATGAGTTCTATTCAAATTACTGGCACACCTACAAAGTACTGCATTGAAACTTGAGTAGTTCTGGAACAGAGATGAAAAAATAATTCCAAATGTTGCACAGAAGGCAAAATGATACTTGTCCATTCCAAACAATTTTGATGGTGCACTAAGCACCACCAAAGAAAGAGATAAGACTGATCAACACTGAATCATAACCAAACTTAATAACAAAATTTGCATTTCTAAACCAGTTCAGGTATATAAGTCCAAGCACAGACATCTGTCATCTACAAACACAGGTGTATAAGCAGTTTAAAAACTCACCTTATCCAATAAGTAACATGGTTATAAAACAGGTGGGGAAATGGACTGGCACAGAGGTAAGATAGAAATGTGCTACACTCATTGAACACATTATCTCACCATTCCTTTTGGCTTTCAATTGCTGTAACACACTTGGTCAAACCCTCATCATGAAACTGTAATGATAAGACTAACCAGCATCCACTACCCTTCACACTGAGTAACATGAAATGACTGCGACAATTTGAGCAAAGCCTGTTACAGCAATGAATCAAATTACACCAATAAAATAAAGACAGAAAGAATCAGGAATTAAATGTCATAGCCGTCTGTCTTTTAACCGGATTAACTGTTAACAGTAATTTTCTTCTGGAAATAAATACATTCATCCCTAATCAAAATTTCTATTCAAATAATGTAAATACAGCTCATTATATATCTGCAGCTTTCTGCCTTCTCCAGATTGCCCATTACACTAGGCTAATTTATTTACTTATACACTTATAATTGATTCATTAGCTCAGTGATATTTTTCAGTCCTTCGTGGCTAGTGCTTTGTGGCTTTGCAGTAGTAGACTGTGGGGTTAATGCAGGCAGAACAGGAGACACAACAGTACTCACGACCAGAGAGAGTTCCGGCCTTGTGTTATGATGCCGGTGAACTTGGTTAACCTCCTGGCGTCCACCTCGAACCACTGCAGGGGGTCGTTTCTTCCAGCACACCACCCTCCGTCGTAGAAATCATCCTCATTCACTCCGGCCTCCACAGAGAGAAAGGATATTAGCTGTTAGCCATACGGCGTATTCGCTATATTCAACATTCACCACAAAATTGTATATTATAGGCAATAGGATTATACGTCAAAAACCACAAGAATGACTTCCTTAAAAAATTATGTGCCCTTTGTTCATTGCATAAACCCGTTCTCATGTAAATATAAACAAAAAAGAGAGATAAATTGTGGATAATAAATCAGCAATTACATTCATTTTCATCAGTTGTAAGAAAGGTAAACAAAAAAGAAAATTCTCATGGTCTGATTTTACTTATTTTAAAGCCTTAAAAATATCCTATATTGAATAATAATTTGTTTAATATGGTTTTTGAAAATTACTTAGTACCATATAAACACCTTTGCCCACATTGAGAATCTATGAATATGCAAATTGGCAATGCTTGCTGCCGTACACATACAGTAAGCTCCATAGTGTTTAGGTCAAAGACTCTTTTTTTCTTGATATGGCTTAGTATTCCACAATTTTAGGTTTGTAATTTACATTTGTGATTTCTGAGCTCACCAGAGCTCTCTTTCTTGTTAATGATGTTCCAAACAGTTGGTTTTTTCTTATTTCTCAGCCTCACAATGAGTTCCTTCACTTTCATTGGCACAACTCTGGTCCTCATATTTCATAAACGGCAATAACAGACTCCAAAGGCAATAAAAAGGCAAGAATCAAAACTATATACTGTAAGCTCTGTTATACCTGCACCAGGGGAGCAGTTTAACACACCTGACTAATCAAATACCTGAGACGCCATTTGTCCCAATGGGATTGTAGGGTGTTTTCATTTACTGTTTTTCTGCAATTATCAATTCAAATCAAAATCTTAAATTGGGCTCTAGTTAAACACATGTATATCAATCTCATGAATATGAATGTTAAGAGTTGACATTATTCACAAATTATCAGTAATAATATCAGTATCTGTGATACCAGTGAATAACAAGCAACATGCTCACTCCAAAGTGTTTATCTGCTGACCATATGAAATAGTAATTGATTAAATTAGTTTTCCATACTTTCGGGACCAGAAACCAATTCCCTGATATTTATCCCATAATGACCTTGTGTCTATAGATGGAAAATGAGAGCAGGAACATAAACAGTTGGAAATATACATCTGTGCATTTATCACACATTATATTTCTGTGATTTATTGTAATTGCAAGCAGATGAAATGTGTTTATAGACCACATTTAAAATAGCAACATTTTATCTAATTGAATCAACAATGAAAGTTTGCTTTGATTTCAAATACAAAAATAGTTTTTATTTTCCCTTTCACTCTTATTTACAGCTTTATGAGTTAATATTGCTGAGCACTGAACTCGAGTGCTTACTGTAAGTGATAGATATTTTAAAAAAACACTATAAATGTATAAATCAAATCACACATATATTTAAAGTTAAGTGCTGAATGATGGTGGCTTTTCATAAGCTAGGATTTGCAACATCAATAGTACAAAAAAGCTACAGTCACATCATGGTCTACACATATGTAGCTTCTGATGCCAGTGCTGATATAGTGGAAGGAGGCTATTGAGTCAACTTTGGGGGTAACATGGAGGACGTTCAGCGCACCCACTTTTCCCTTCCATGGAGGTTTCCATGGAAATACTGTTCTGGACTCATTTATCATGTAACTGATTTGCTGCCGAAGAGCTAAGGTGAGGCCATGACTATTTTAGTTAATGCATGAACAAACTGCTTGATAACAAATGTCTGAAGGTTTCATTCACAGTATATTTAAACAATAGTTTTTTTCCATACATTTATTGTTTTACCACCTATTTAAATAAACACGCTGAGCACTATATTTTTAAACAAGACCAAGTTAAAACCTAGTATATGGCTGGACTTAACACACGTGATCTGGCCGACCAATAGTGTAACTACATAACTCAGCCGACCAATGGTGTAATTTCATCACTCAGTCACTCAGTCACAGACATTTGCGTTTGTAGGGCTGGCCCCGCTGTTGCGGTCCAGCCAAAAATCAGACCACCCGTTCCGCAACACCCAATCTAAAGGAAATGAAGATCAAATGCTTTTGGTTTCAGAAATTTTCACAGAATTATCTCACAAATAAACTCACACTTCTGAACATTTTACTGTAAGAAACTGGACCTGAACATGTAGCATCCCAAGGAAATCTGCACACGTGCAGAAAGTTCAAATGGCTTAGACTTCAAAATGTTGGTCTTTCAAAACAGGATATTAGAATCTTAGCAGAACAACAAACCCATTTGGAAAATTATTTCATTATCAGTTCAGGCATTGATCTCAGAAGAAAATACTAAGTGCATCAAACTGAACCACAAGGTTCATAAATGCAAGTTGAAAATGTCAAGAAAATATAAAATATACATCTATGTGCTAAAACAATTTTCTATTGACTATTATAATAAACTAATTTTCACATTTCTGTGCCTAAGAGCTCTCATGAACACGTAATACCAAGCCAATGTCCCGAACATGACATTCTTTCTGTCACTATGGCAATAGAGGCTCAAAAGTGATTAGGCTCAAAAGATTGTTTTAGCGGGGCTGATCTTTAGTCTTCGGAAACAAAGAGCTCTGCTGGTCTAGGAATTGTGTATCAATCCCAAGCTGATGAAGATTCATTAAGCCGCAAATCCCATTTCCACCGTTAAAAAGACACAGGATACAGCCCCATAATCCTCTCATCAGAAAACATGACAACTCAAATCATTAGAGATTAGCAAACAGTCAGTGCCCTGCGCCAACATTTTGCACACAAAAAAGCCGTTCGCGCTCGCCAACTCAAACCGAAGACCTTTTCGCCGCTCGCCCTCATCTGTGCCTCTTAATGTCACTGCGAGCAGTAATTCTCCACAGGGGCTGTGTTTGCCTATGGAAAAGAGCAGTTTTAATGAATGCACCGGTACAGGGTGCAGCAGGTGCAGCAGGTGCGGCAGGTGCGGCAGGTGCGGGCGTGCGGTTTGGAGTTGGCCCAGTACGCACCTGGATGTTGAGCCGTCCTCGGTGAGCGCCCAGGCCGTAGCGCTTAATTGTGGAGGCATGCAGCTGAAAGTCATCAATTTTCAGATTTTCCAGTCCCAAAGGAGGGCATTCTGATGAGAAGAAGGACCAGAACATCAGCCTAACTAGGGGGAAGAACACAACATCAACCTTTCGGACATCAAAAGCAGCTTCAGTTGCCTTCATTTTCATTGACTCCAAGTCAGACTCAGGTAATATCACATAACATATATAATATTATTCTCTAGGTTATTATGTAGCTAAGACCTGGAGGACATCTCTGTGGCTGATCCCAAGGCATGTGGACTGAACTTACACTGCTGCTGTTACTCCAAATCAAAAAGGCAACGAGACTGTGACTGCACCCTAAAGCAGAGCGAAAAGAAACAATCTCCATAATACTTCCACATATCTGGAGTAATTGCCTCCCTCTTTCTGCAGAAATATTTGTGTCCCTTGCCCCTGACACTAATCGGGATGGTTTGGAACGCTCTCACCCCAGAGAAAGAGAGTGGGTGGGAAGGGGTGGGGAAGAGGGGTTGTCAGATACTGCTGCTGACAGTCATAAACAAGGCTCTGGATCTACGGCTCATTTCCCCGTTTCACAGCTCTGACGCTTCTAAACAGCTGGCTTCATCTGACGTTTTTTGGAAACCCGATTCAACAGAGATAAATATGTCAGTCAATCACGCTGGATGGATTTCACGCTCTGTTATTGCAGTATGAAAAGAATTTCAGATTTTCGGAGTAGGCAAGATGGGAACTTGACATCCATTATGACCGAGTTTAAAGCAATTTCACCAATTGCAAGAAAGGAATAATGTGTACATATGCTCTAGAATGATGCATTTCAGTTCAGTTTATAGATTTTCAGAAAAGCACATCTCAGTTAAGCCAGCAAAAATGTGACAGTCTCCTTTCTTTGATTAATTATCCGGTACGATAGATTAGAATGAGTTTAATTAGAAACCCGCAAGTTGATCTCTCAGAATAAATGAGAATGATAAAACGGGACTGGTGAAACAAGTATTTTGTCTTCCTGACAACTGATGAATTATACAATCAATGTCTTGTCTTAAAAATGATAAAACTGACCATTTTGCCTGTGCAAAAATCCTCAATCACCTAAATGTATTCACTGTCAGTAGTGGCCTCCAAAATCCTGTTCTGATGTTCTTTCAGCCAGCCTAGATTTTTATCAGGGTTAGTACAGTGCTTATAAATATGCTATGGAGTGTTTATGAAGGCTTTATGAAGTTTCTATGCAGGACCCTTTAAATAATGTCTCCAAATGTCCACAGTATGTCTAGGCAGTGTTGGAAACCAAACAGAGAGAAACAGATTTGCACATAAACTGGGAATTAAGTGCCATGGTAGATTTAGAACCCTTCAAAGGAGATCCCATCATCTTATGACAACAGGAATAATATTAAAATGATTTAAAAAATGCAAAGTCTGTGCTAAATAATATTTAAAAAATATAAGTTAAATGCAGGTTTTCAGGTTTTTTCTTTCATACCACCTAACTAATTGGCCTGACTCTAGAAATGCAGTTCCTAACATCCACTACCAG
This sequence comes from Anguilla rostrata, assembly GCF_018555375.3. Lineage (NCBI taxonomy): Eukaryota > Metazoa > Chordata > Actinopteri > Anguilliformes > Anguillidae > Anguilla > Anguilla rostrata. The sequence goes on along the minus strand of NC_057950.1, from coordinate 18,993,772 downwards.
CTGGTTGACTTCAGAAACAAGAAGTTTCCAAAAACCAGCAAACCGTTAAATTTTTTGGATTTGTTTCTTTCTGTTTGTTACGAGGTCTGCAAACCTCCTGTTTGAATCTGAGCACAGTACTGGCTTTCTCCTCTCTTTCTCCAGGCTCCACAGGGTAGCTCGGCCAGAAACAACTTCACGGCTCTGATTTTCCACTGCGAGAGACACTGCAAATCCTGCTCCAGACCGCCACACAACTTTTTCATTTGTTCCTCCCCTGACCCTGGTCAGAGAGTGATGTGCCAAGCTCAACGGGACACACATACCAATTACCCTTTCCACTCTTTTGGCTGAACATGACATGCTGAGTATCTGACATGCAGTCAGATACTCTATTCAGAAGGCCCTAATGTAAGTGCTGCAGTAGTTCTCTGGAACATTCCAGACACTCCCAATTAAGCATTTTCACACATGAAAATGCATGTCTCATGAATCTCACGCAAGCACAGGATGGCTGACACTAGCTTCTTTTAGTGCCATTGGTGTTGCATCTAAGGTTAAGATACTGGCATACTCTAAAACCCCTTTTCCATCGCAGAAAACACTTCAGGTGCCATCCCTACCCAGAACTCTATTGTTCCTGGAATGTGTTCTGGTTTCTGTTTCGATCTTCAAGAGCTTCAATAATAGTCCCTTTTCCACTGAAGAAAAATAAGAAATAAAAGTGTGCAGTAACTATCCACAACAGGATCTAAATCGGTTCCAGAAAAGGTTTGTGTCTTCATTTCCCACCACACCCTGATAACCGTGAAGATTATGCAGATTAAGTCGGAGGGCAACAGGGCATGTGGCCAAGAACACTGGGTCCACTGGGTCAAATTATTGACTGGTCGTTCTGTTTAAGCCACTTGGTTATTGTGGTCATTAATTTTTCGCTTCAGTTTTTTTTTTTTTCTCGGCACCGTTTAGTAGAGTGGTCTACTACGATATTGAAATATTTAAAACATGGTTACATGCACTGTAATTCGTACAGCATGCCATCAGTTGGGACAATCTGACCTCATTCACAACCATCAGACAAAAAATTTGGCTTCGAAGAAGAAACTACTTTTATTAAACATGAACCCCTTAGACCGTCTTTTCTCAACTACGAAAAATTTTGTTCAGCTATGAAATTCTGCTCTTTCAGAAAATGAATCAGGCACAGAAAGAAACATCCTTTGATTTCCAAAAAAAAGAGCATCTGATGATTTAACACGAACAGTGCAAAAGCTAATTATTTCTCACGAAGTACTAAAAAAATGAAACAAAAGCAGAAAGACTGCTTGCACTGGCAAAAAAAAATTTTTTAAAACGACGCTGAGTCACTGCACTCTGCGTTTCTTCAGATATTTATTGAGCCATCCATTATTGCAATTTAGCACTTCGCAATGGTTTCAAAAATCAATAAAGTGTTTTTCACTGTGATTTCAAAGTCTGCTCACTCTTGTGTTGAGTTCCATGTGTCCACAGGCTGCAGTGAGGACCCAGATGGGTTAGTGGGTGCTGTGAGCCGTGTGGAGGCTCCCGGGTCTCTGACAGAGGGCACTGGGGACCCGGGAGCCCTGCTCTTCTCAAATGTACTCAGAGCCCCGTTTGCCCCGTGCTTACCCTCTCTCTCAGGAACGTAGTGGCCTTCAGCATCACTGCTACTGTTTGGAGTCTTCAAACCAGCCTTTTTGCTCTTCTCCTCTTTCTTTCCGTTTCCATTTTTGGCTAAAAAAGACATTTTAATAAAGTTAGAACACCAGCCAGTAATGGCCTACAGGTTTTTACATCAACATTAGACAGGGACTCCAGGTTGTATTCCCTTAATGCTGATATACTTGTTTACAGGAAAAGGTAAAAGTGAGGCCAGTGAGTAAATCACAGGCACAAGAACATGGAACATGTGCCTATGTCTGCCCAACTCTCTCTCTCTTGTTCTCTCTCTCCTTCTCTCCCTCCCTCCCTCCCTCCCACCAACATACAATACAAGGTTTCACATAAGGTGCCCAGATGATATTTTTGTTTCAGAATAGGAGCTCAATATAAACACATTCATCTTATATTAGAGCAGTGATGTGCATGTTTATCCTTGTATTACTAACCGTTCTATCACAAAACCACTGTCTTTTCCTTGATCTAACTTCTAGAACACAGTTAACCCTGTCCCACATCAACTCTACTGGAAGCCTTATGTATCCCATGAACAAATATTGGTGTTCTATTGGTAAAATAAAATCCAATAAAAAGTGTTGGACCGTTCATTGCATTCTGAGGGAACTCATGTAGTGGAAACATAAATGTTCAAATGAAATATAATGTATTTTATAAAACACTATTTTAGGGTGCGCTCTTCTCTGACAGGTACTAACAATAACTACATAAATGTCATTTTGTGTTGTAACAGTCACCAAATTTCCAGAGACTACAGTTAGCCGATTGCATACTATGATCAATTTCAAAGAACTTCAAGCTGACAGAACCATTACAGATGTGAGATAAAAGGCATTACCTCAGTCTATTGACACCAGAATCTGTCTGAGATCGCTGGTCGAAGTCGAGATAACAAAAGATTAGCCCAAACACTTCTATATTTGGTCATCTTTTTCAGAAGTTAAAACCAATTCCAGTGAATTAAGAATGACCACGTCAAGAAAAGTGCACTCAAGTGTCCATTGCTCTGCTCTGATAGATCTGTTCAGACACACAATGGAACCACATCACACAAAAGCAGACAATAAAGCAACTCTCTCTGTGAAACTGGGGTAGTGGGCAGGCTTTCATATCTATACATTGCTCGCAGTGCTTTGAAAGTTACAAGGCCAATCGCTCTTTCATCTCAGTCCAATTTACCAGCTCGTTCTCCTAAGCGCCCACGTTCTCTTCAAACCTTCCCCGGAATTCCAGAAAACTCACAGAGAGGTAATCGGGTGGGGGTGTGTGTGAAAGCAGCCACTTTGTAACAAAGGTAAGCAGTATTTTTGATAATATTGCGCAAGTCTCTCTGGTTTTTTTTATGGCACCTCATCTTGCAATCCACAGTGGACACTTGCATCCTGCGTTCATGCATTTTGATTATGGCACTTATGACACCTGAATGCATTTACCTTGCCGGGTTATAAATAGAGAGAGAAAAGGTTAATGGCTGTGCCGTGGATTTCATCTACGTTCCTGTGTTCTGAATGTTCTCTCTCTCTCTCTCTCTCTATCTCTCTCTCTCTCTCCGGAGACGTCAGCGTCGCTGCCGCTGATTACTTTTGTAATTAGTTTTGCTCTCTATAAGGAGAAGTCATGTATGAGTTTCAGGTCAGACGGCATCTATTCCAATCGGGGTTGGGGTCAACGTCTCCAACAAAGAATTCAGTCATTTTCGAGTGTATTAAAGAGATATGAAACAGGGGTTAAAACAAAGCTGTGGTTTATATTTTTGTTAAAAAGGCACACCTGCAGCTGAGTTGGACTAGGTCCAGACATTTACACCCAAGACACGTGCTTAAGGATGAAACCAGTCATTATGGCACATAGCTTTTCCTAGTTGTCATCTTTGAGGTCAACCCTAGGTTTCCAAGGCAATCTAGATTCATACTTTGAGAGCCCAGTGTGGACCTTTTAACAAAACTCTAGCCTAAGGTAAGACCTATCACTGCTATCACTGAGTTGAAAACCTCGGTGCTAAGCGCTAAGAGACGTCATAGTGTTTTGCATTCTGTTGGCAAGTTCTGAACATAAAATAGCACAAATTAAAATGGAAAATTCCAGTTTGGAATTTAATTCCAATTTCAATTCTGCCAATTCAAGAAATTAATTTGACTTCAATTCATGGATTGAAAAAAACCCCATAATTTTCTATTGTCATTGATGCCAACCCTTGTTTGATATCCTCACTCTGGAAATTTTGAATCCTGCTCAAGATGCAATGTCCATGTGCAGAATCCATAAGGTTCAGCAAAATTGTGTTTGGAAGAGGAGGTTCTGTACTCCTTCCTGGGAAAATCCAATGAACAGCCATACCAGCCGTAACTTGAATTTTGATAGAGGAGTCAGTGGCCATCATGCAGTCTACTTAATTTTACGTATATATTTTGTGTGTGTGTACATGCATGAATGGCCATGGACGATCGAATTGACTGTCATTTATCTTGCCAGTATGCTTGATCATGTTTACCACTGTGTGTAACATGTTGCAAAAAAGGACTCCAGTAGTACCCAGCTGCAGCCCCACAGAACAAGCCCCTGGCTGTGCGAAGCCTGCAACAGTAGTCCGAGGTTTTAGGGCCTACATTGTGGTCATGTAGCTGTCCGAGTCATGAATAGGATTGGGTACCGAAACCCAGTAGAACTATGGCGCCAGTTCCCATATGAACGGTATCTATTGAACCGAATCGTGACGCAGGTTTTGGTTCCATCTTCACTAACGTTACACTAGCTCTGTCGACTAAGTCAGTGACAGTGGGTACTGTTTGCAAGCTATCAGAGGTTAAACTTTGTCAAAATGGCAAAAGTAAAACTGTCTTGAGTGTGGCTGTCTTTTACCCAAAAGGATTCAAACAATGCAACTTGCCTTTGCAATAATAATACATTTTAAAAAACATTATTTAATGTCAGTGTTTGCTCTTCATTTGAAAAAAGGCAGACAACTGGTTCTGGGCAGGCACTGTTTGTGCATTTTGCCTGTGTATCCAATTATCCTGTAATTGGTCACTTTGATCAGATGTTGTTATTGGGAGAAGATAAATGGCCTGGATAGCTAAATGTCCAATGGGGAGAATTATTGATTGTGAGACTGGAACATTTGTGATGACAAAATCAGCAGGAAAAAGCAAAGTGAACTAAGCTTTGGGCTTTATTGTGTGGACGTAAAGTTATATCTGAGTTCTGTGTGTTTACATGAGGTCAGAAGGTACCAAAGTTAATGTTCTAAAGGGCTGAGAGTCTGAGGTCATTGGGGTTATTTCTGTAGGAAAAGTGACAAACTGTAGGTGCTGCAAGCTGTACCTGCCATTCCAATACTCTAACAAACCAAATTGCATAGGTTAAATGCAGGACTTTTATAATAAACAAATAAAATGTCGGTTTATGTCAGCTACAAGCCTCTGCTAGTCTTCCAAAACCAAGCATATGAGTGAATCAGAACCTGGTTGTCTTAGGGACTCTTTGGTATAGTGCAGAACAGTTTTTTTGACATTTTGACATTATACTATCACTAACATTAAAAGTTACGCTGAAGGGCTTTTTTTCTTCTTTTTTAATCTCCAGCTTTAGAAAACATTTGAGGGCAGCTGGGATTTAGAAGCTTATTAAACAGTAACAGACATGCTGTGAAAAGCCAGCTTATGTCACAAAGAGCAGTTTCTTACTGCTTGTATGATCTCTGCCTTTTAATTACAGCCTCAAAAAAATGATCATTTGCAGTAATCAGACAAGACCCTAAGGCTCCCTCTTGTGGTCAGAGTTTTACAGCAAAGACAAATAAAATGAGGTTCAAGAAAGGGATGGGGCAAACATTTTAGGCAGTTGTTATTATCACCTCCAAAAGAGTTCATAATAATTTCATTTTACATCAATCAGTGTCTATACAGGTTTGTCTTTTTTAATTATTGCTTTTTAAGTGCCATATAATTAAGTGTGTGCTGCATTAGAGTTTCAATGTAATATTTTTTTTTGTTATACACTGTTGTTAAAATACTATGCCAGACTTCAAGGAAACAACGCCAAAGGCACAGAGCATCTGGAAGAATTTTAAGAAACACCAGCGCAGAGGTAGACACTACCTGGTTTGGAATCTACTTTTTCTGCGTGCTTCTCTTTTTCTTTCACCCTCGGGGATTCCCTCCTGTCAGATGTGGGCTCGGTGGATTCGGGGGAGGGCTGGGGGTCCTCAGACCCCGGAACGCCGTGATAATGCTCCCGGGTGATGAGCTCCTGCATGTAGTAATCCTCGTCCTCCGGGACCTGCCCGCGGGTGACCTCCAGGTTCGACCCCAGCAGTCCCAGGAGGGAGAGGGCGAGGAAGGTGCAGCCACGCCCTCTGGTCACCGGGGGCAACATGATGGCAGCGGTCCGGTCTGGTCTCTGGGGGTTTTGCTGCTGCAGATGGAGCCGTTGCACTAGCTGGCCTCACGCTGAAGCCCCATCGGATCCCTCACGCTCTCCTGCTCACACACACGGGACTTTTACTAACTTCTCCAAACACTGCAGAGCCAAAGGGTCCATGAGAGACAGAGAGAGAGAGAGAGAGAGAGAGAGAGAGAGAGAGAGAGGGAGGGAGGGAGGGTGGGAGGGAGCTGAGAAAATAAGAGAGAGAGGGAGGGAGGGAGAAGGGGGAGAATCAGGAGGGAGGAGGGGAAATGAGAAAGAAGGAAAGAAAAAGGGGTTGAGAGCAAGAGAGAGAGGGAGGAAGAGACTGAGAAAGAGTTTATGTTTTGGAGATGTTGGCAGGCGGTTCTTGCATTGCACGGACTGTACAAACAGTTTTATTTGGTGAAATGCAGATGCTGGACACAAAAGCTGAACAAGGAAATCACTTGAGAATGCATGACTACTTTGCTTTCCAAAGACACCAGAAAAGAAGAAAAGAGCTTAGCAAATATGCTTTCATCTACACCACCTCCCCCTCACTCTGTATGTGCCAGCTGAAATAATCTGAAGGAAAGAGCTGAAGAAAGTGCCAGAGACTGGATAGAATAAACCCAATTACCACCCTGCATGGAGCCCTGTGGATTATCTCTGTGAGTCCAGAGATAGCTCTGATACCGTGGACCTCATTATCTAATACCACTTTAGACACATTCACAGTGAGACAGCTGTGTTACTGACGAGAAGCTGTGCCACGGGTACTACTCTAGGAACATTAGCAGAGCGCTCTGCGTTACAGGCTACAACCTTTAGTATTTATATTAATAAGTGACACAAATATCCTACTTCTAAAGCTTCTGTATTACATTATTTTGCAAGCTGCACATAAGAAAGGCTCCATGTTCAATACTCACACAGTAGTGTTTATTGTATTTGCCTTATTTTGATGGAAATTATCATTTGTTTTTAACTAGTTCCCTCTTCTCTCTCCTTTCCTGGCTTCTTTTGCGAGGCGCTTTTTGCCAGCAGAGCTGATTTGTGGAGACAGACAGCTGAAGTACTCCAGAGGTTTTCTCTGCGTGTTATCTAGATAACTCTGGGACATGTTAGAACAGAGCAAGGAGCACTGCCTTCAGAGAGATCTGTCAGAATCTATCATATCAACAGCGTCTGCAGCTGACTGTAATTACATACACAAGCACACACGTGTACACATACACACGCTGCTGGATACTGACGGTACACAGCGCAGAGAGAGAGAGAGAGAGAGCGATATTATTAGCACATACTGTAACACACATACTCGAACACACACATACACATGCAGACCCCTCCAAATGAACCTCCTGCCTGCATGCACTAGCTTTTACTCAAGGTGTGCATACCTATATGAACACACACGTACACACTCTATCATGCGCACCCAATATTTATTTTCACCCATGCGTATGTGCTGAAAGTGAACATACACATTCACAGGCACAAACAGCAAACATGGAAACTAATAGCATGCAATAACCCCAATATGCACATACTGGCACAAATGCCAACCGTGTAACAATCTGTCAGCTAGTGCTGCCAGACACCCCACAGATTGTGCAATATTGAACATTGCCTCACCCCACTCTGTCACATTATGGTTTGTGCACTGACCTTTCACCGTATCCACAAAAATACGCCAGCACTCGACAGCATGACACCCAAGTTCAACTCCGACTCCAGCTCAACCCGACCCCAAGCAGCGTAAATATCAGAGAACATGCATACGCATGAAGAAAACCACATTTCAGGTGCCCAGCCGTTCCCCTCATACCATGCAGCCTATGCAATCATGATGTAAATCAGTGTTCCAGAGGAACAGCGTAACCAGCATGCACAAACATGTACAGAATTGATTCTGATCCATGGCATCATGCACTATGAATTCCCTGTAATAATTCTTTGACTTATAAAATGGTTTCCTCCATAAATACTATGGGGCTTGTTGGAAGCATTGTGCGCACACACACACCAACACACACGCACACACAAAAGAGTACCTGCACATGTTGATGCTCTGCATTTGTGTCTATCATCATAAAGGTCCTTAAAAATCATATTTGTAACATTAGATACGTGTATTATTGTTGCTGATGTTGTGTCTTGCACAAGTAAAGCCATGAACAAAAAACTTGCATATGGCTTGAAGTGCAAGAATTTACAATGGATATAATATTGTGAAATACTGTGCCATACTTTTGTTTCAGTTTTTCTTGTATTGATGCCAATAGTTAAAGTAGCCATTTTTAGAGTGTGGTTGAATTTAGCAAAAAATATTACAAATGAGGTTTTCAAACATGTTTTTCATGGGGCTGGGCATTGTGGGGTATGCTACACTATAACAATATTTTTATTGCTTTGCACAGAGGGTGAGGTTTGAAGCCAGTGTTGGCCAACATAAATCATTACCACAGCTTTAATCTGGCCAAAAGTTCTGCACTATAGTCAGGACCTCACATGACATCAGGCCACCTTCCTTCTGCCAGGGAACTGTGGGTAAAATATCATACTATGTGCTCCCAGTGATGAGAAAGAATAATATATTTAAAAACGACCATCTCTACCATTGTGAAATTATCAATTTACAATGTTTCATGACTGTTATTTTCAGTACATTAAATAATGAATTTCTGCTTTTTAGTTCATTATAATTCCATTTGCATTTTAACTATTAATGTCTGAGTGTATTTTAGTTTATTAAATCCTGGATGAACGTATTTTACAGTTTTCTGCTTGAATGATTCAGGACAAAAGTGCTAATTATCTGCTGTTTTAGTAAGAGTGTGTCTTTTCCTACAAGATATCATTTCCTAACATAGGCTCAACACATTTCACTTGCTCTGAATCAAAAGCATTTGTTGTTGTTGTGGTTGCTGTTGTGGTTGTGTGACGCCAAATTGTTTGAAAGTAATAATTTTCCATGTCCACTAGATAATAGGGAAAATATCTGCCGGTTAATAAAGGAGGTGGAGCAGGTGGAACATGTTCAAAAGAGTCTTCCAGTATAATCATTTGGGAGTGTCCTTCAAAAGAACAGGAAACAGCTGGGAAACAGGTGGCTATAACATCGCCTCAGCAGCACCGCGGTACTCAGACCTGACAGGAAGTGTGTGTGTTTATAAATATGCAGCCCTGAGACCAGATGAAAATGTGTTGCGTTTGTGATACATTTTTTTCTTCATGTGTTCTTGTTAAAATCCTGAACTAAAGAGAATCATATGAAAATGGCATCCCAGCTAACGCAAAACATGTCCAACATGCAAGCCTGTAAGATTGTACTTAGATTCCCATTTGACTGAGTGGTATGATTAATGTTCCCTAAATTTTATTGTTCCAAACAAGTGCTGCCAATCTTAAAGAAAAAAATCATCTAAGCATACTGCATGCAACTCATTGGAAAAATCATTTAGGCATGGAAAAAAAACATTAGACATATTAAATACATTATGTAGATTGACATTATGAAGACTGAAATGTTTGACATTGTGAACATTTCTTTAAAAAATATGAAATGTTCCTTTTGACAAAGATAATATTTAAGGAACTTCCAGAAAACTGGACAAATTTAGACACTGAGAACATTTAGCATAACATTCAGGGAATGTTTTGAGAACCAAGAAATGTTAGCTGGGTATTTTCATCATTGACTGTTTAAGGGATTGGTACATGAATGACTGGATGAGATACAGTAAATGTGAATTTATAATTAGATGTCTAATAGACACTTGTATCCAGAGCAAATTACACAACTTCAATGCTTTACAAGCAATCCATTTATACAGCTAGATGTTTCCTGAAGCAATTCAGGTTAAGTACCTTGCTCCGGAGTAAAATGGCTTTTCCCCACCAGGGAATTGATCCGGCAACACTTCAGTTATAAGCTCAGTCGTAAGGATGCAAAGAGAAGAGGGGAAACAGAAGAGAGGATAAAAGAGAGAAAATAATCACCCACGGAACCATTGTGCACCAGACATCAGCCCCCGACATGCCATCGGATTACAGTGAAGACTGAAAGTCATACAATTGAGCTGAACGGGAAGCACAATGCACCATCTGATAAACACGCCCTCCGCTCTGCGGATTAGGAGCGGGGCTTACAGAGCTCTGATTACACAATGCTCCGTGCTCTTCCACATCCACCAGCCTGGTCAAGATTCCATTTGAGGACACATTCGTCACAATTGGGTGGAGTTTGATCCGAGGGCCAATGACGGAGAGGAGACATGGTGGCGCCCAATCCCTGGCATTCCCTGCAATGCCCCTAAGTTAGAACAAAATACTGGGGAATTTGTGCAGATATTGTCATTGAAGAAAGAGCTGTGGTTGGTCAGCAGCTGCATTTAACATGTAAAACACCTCATTACTGTAAACCATAGTGCAAGTCTGTTCACACTTCCCCTCCGGACTCTGATGTACTCTGAACTTGACATGACAGGGATTCAGTACAGTAGCATTAAAAACAAATTACTGCCACAGCCTATCCTGGGCATGTCTCTCCTTAAGGATCACCCTCTTGTAGAACTGAAACAGCTGGTTTGTTGTGCTTTTTGCTTGTTTGCTATGACTGCGTGCTTCTCCGTGCTTTCCGTGATAGGTGAGAAGCGGCCATGACACTGCAATGATGACTCACTTGTCTGACAGCATCCATTTACCATGATGAAAGTCATCCTCCTCCTCAATAATTGGGTGTCATGGCAAAGTGACAGGTCAGATAATTGAGAACCATTTACACTCTGAGGGTGTAACAAGGACACACACTGGCCGAGTGACTGCTCAATGGCCCTCATTTACCCCCTGGTGCCATCTAGTGGCTGGTTGCAATTATTCTAGGAGCCATACACTTATTAAAAAAAGACTACGCTGTAGAGAGCAAAAGAGAGAGGGGGAGATTAGTAACGACGGTGTGTTTTCTGTTTCTGATGTGGCTTCAGAATGACGCTTGAAAGAGCAAAGATGTTCCATTTGCCTGAATCATGTTTTCTTGATTGCTCTGTCCTCACACCCTTTCTCTGCTTCCTTTCCGTGTGTCCTCCAATGGGTGAAGCCAGGAGCTAGGAAAGGAAGCAAGGAGGCAAAAAATAAGCAATTGGAATGCACCCAAAGAGATGTTGTGTCCAATGAATCATGAGCTGCTGCTACAAACAGGAGAATAAGAGATGACTCTAAACACAAACACAAGACCAGGAGGTTTGACATGTGTCCCTTCTGCAGTGGATTCACTTCACACTCACTTCTAATAGGCAGGTCACTCAACAGACTTACTGCTCATTGGTTAAAATGTAGATCACTGCATTACTTATAAGAATCCTCCTATAGTGGACAGTATAAGGACATCATCATTTTCAGGATTAAACATGTGAAATAAAATAGGCTGGATAACGCAGTATTTGACAATGAATAATTACGGATTTTATCATACAGAGTAAGATTATAGGGCCCCATCTGCCAGCGTGAGCCACTTTCTTGGGTCCAATTCCGATTATCACGGTAATCATCACCTCCAAGACACCAAAGCACTTTCCTAATGAGATTAATTAATGTTGTCATTTATTTAATAAAAATGTTGAATATTTTATAACTGTCCTCAAAGAATGGTCTGAAAGTCTGTGCAAGGCAAGCTAATTATTTCAGACTCCTTAGTGTCCTCTCTGTGAAGTCCATAACAGTGAATAAAAAATGCAAAAGCTGGTGATGAAAATTGAAGGAAACCATAGTTACTCAAATGTCTATAATTTCATACACCCTTGAGCATGAAGAGTGAATGAACTTGAATGATTTTTATGAAAGTATTTGCCAGAATGGCATTAAAATGCAAATATTTTACGCCACAGTCTGTGATTTTATTAAATCATGGAAACAGGGCTTGCCAAAACCTAGAAATGTTGCACTGTTACAGAACTATGGCAGCCATGTGGAGCACACATACAGTGAGCTACTTTCAAATGGCAGCCTTATGCATAGACAGAGAGCCCTGCCCTGCCCAACATATGGGGCAACACAAATATATTCAAGCATGTATGCCATGTGTGCTTGTAGTACAATTGATGAAGCTTTTAATTTGGTATTCTTCACCTGTTCCTGGGTGGTAGAGCATTTTGTTGTTACACGTATTAGCACAATGCACACAGTAGCTGCACTGGTAATTGCCCTCAGGAACATCTGGGAGCCAAGTGTTACCCATGTCAGCAGGTTGCATACTGTGCATAACAGGGACCATATTCTGTGCTCTATGAAAACAAATATTAGGGGGATTCTAGTAAATTCCTTTAAACTAACATCACTCTCTAGAATATGGCAGCGTTTTAAAAGGATAGCTTTGGTACATCCAGCACATGGACTGTATTCTTTCGAGAAGCAAAGATGTGGAGTAGATTTGATGATCTTAGAGCATTCAGATTCTCTGGCGTGATTGAATGTTTTTGTAAAGACATTCTTCCCATAGCCACATTGGAGAAATCTTGTGAAAATTTTATTGAATTTATGTTTGAACTCATGGTCCAATACAATTACACCAGAGTCTGAAGAATTGGCCCACTGGTGTCGTTTTCTTTTGGTGAGCTGGATGACTGCGGTCTGCACTGAAAATCATATTTCTACTTGGTGGCCTGCAGATAATGGTAGATTCTTATCTTCATGGTTTTTGTAAATCGTGAGGCCTAGGAAGTTTATTTCTCCTTTGTTGTTTTCTGCAGTAAATTTGAAATTGGGATCACAGGAGTTGATATAGAGGATAAAACTAGTTTGTTCGCTGCTTCAGTTCCATCTTTTCCTGGAATCAGTCCACATGGGAAGTGTTTCTTAGATTCCTTTTTGTCTCTGTATTTTGCCACAGAGGTTGAGCACCCCTCGTTCTCTTGTTTACTGTAGCACACAGGCACATCTATTTTGTTGACTCAGCTTTTTTCCGTATTATCAGTTGTATGTAGAATATATTTTGTTTTATATAATCAAGAAAGTCACTGCGGTAGTGTTTAAAATATAGACAGTTATGTTGGCTAAAAATAAAAAAAATTAAATTTGACTTTAAAATAACCTTTAGGCCCTGGAACAGATAATTCAACAGTGCATAGTAAAAGTATAAAGCATTCAGCAGTTTTAGGTGAATGGAAGCTGTGTGTGTGTGTGTGTGTATGTGTGTGTTTTTTTTTAGTCATGTCTCAGTCATTCACTCTGTACAAAACAAGCACACTTCCTTACCTTGGAGGGAGTGGTGAAGTGGAATTCCAATAGCATGTAAGGGGAACAGTGCAACATGTATGTGCCTGCCACAGCTCCACAGGTGAGTGCGTAGGATAAACAGTGGCTCTGTTATGGCTAAGGCTATGGGTGGGGTTCACTCGAGCATGTAGCGTGCAGCGTGGCTTTCTGCTATCCATCAGTATCAGTTTAACAGAAGCATCTGCAGCCCAGGCACAGCTGCATATATGGCATCACTCAGCATTCTCAACACTCTCATTTTTGTTAACATTTTTCTTTCCAAGGAAGGTTTACCCCAGTTTCATATTTGTCCCTGAAAGCTCAGATCAAGGTTAAAATGTAATTTGCCGTATTATTATACCAAAATGCTTCCATGGTGAAGCGGCACATCGTTAGCGTGACGGGCCCTCGTCCGCACACATCAGCGGGAGAATCGTCCCCCAGTCTAATTTCAGCCTCGTATTCGCGCCCGGTTTGAAAATCCTGATTGTTATTCATTGCAATCTGAGCTGCTTTGGTAATCACCATGGGCCAATCTTAAGATGACCCGAAGGTTAAACTGTCTAGCATCTCTTCTGAATTACACCTGCCGTGAGTACAGGCACGGAGAGCATCCAAACAGGCCTGAGCTGGCTTCAGGACTGACACTGAAAAAATCTCATGACTTACTGCTCTTCACTGCCCTGTCACCTGTGTGTGCGTGTGAGTGCGTGCGCCTCTCTGTGTGTGTTGGGACACACGTGCAGAGGGACACTGAAAGGTCCCTTCAGTCTCTCCTTGCATTTTCATTGTGCAGAGGAATGTCACAGTACTGATGAAGTAACCCACGCCAACCCATGTGATCTGGTACGATCCAATCAAAGCATCTGCCAACCGGGTACTCTCAGAATTATGGGCCAAACTCATTGATCGGATACAGGGTATATTGCCCATGTTTATGATGTGGACAAAATACCCTTTTCTCTTCAAAAAGAGTAGCAGCAGCTATGAAGCAATCATATCCCACAGTGTGATCTGACTCACTTCAGACATCCATGTCAAATTAGAAATTCAGCGCTTACACTTACACTTGACAATGAAAGGGGTAGATTAAGGTAATTAAGGTAATTTCCACCACACGTTCTCTGGCCATCACCTTACAGGTCCTAACATAGCTTCTTCTGTCTGTTCTTGGAAAAAGAAACACTTTCAGAGATTCAGTTAATGAAGAGAAGTAAGCAAGGTGCACTACTAACCACAGATGCTGCAGGTAAAACCAATGATGCATCGTATGCATACACAAACATTAAGCAAATAACAGCACATAACCCAATCTGCAACATGGAAACCCAATTCATCCAAATACGCCTAATCAACATCATAACACTATTTAACTCCATATAACACCAATATTCAACCACACATAGAATTCTTGGAAACATATCAAAGACATCTGTGACACATAATAATAGAACAACAATATAATCAATAACATAAGTCTGGCAGTGCCCACGATTATGATCAAATGCTTTTTATGGGTATCATTCATACAGACCAATAAAAGATTCTCATCTCAATCTTAAAAGCATTCCTTCATTCTAATTGGGGCAGATTCTATGAATGCTCATCTGTGCAAAAACCTAAGATATGGATGTAGCCTAATTGGAAACATATGTTACCAGCTGTTAGAACAACGGTGTGCACATGGCCTGGGGTTGATTCCGGGCAGTGCCAGTGTGGCTGGGCATGTGACTGGGCATGTGGCCACTGCGTCACCCAGGGTATTGGAGGATTCAGTCGGTTGGGGATCTACGTTCCTCGCTATATTGCAGACCCTGCTGGTTAAATGGGCAGCCGTGGACTGCATACAAAAGCCACATGTAAGAAGCCTTCCTCCAGCTCGGCTCTGTGAGCTCAGCAGTCATCCTCAGTGTGAAAAGAAGCAGCCACATATTTAAGAGGAGAGCTATGGATGTCTATACTACCAAATCGGCAGTGGGGTTTCGCAGCATGAATGCAGCTACAGTTGCAGATGTTTGGTCATTCAAAATTGGGGTGGGAATTGGAGATGCTCAGCCCCATGATGGGTGCAAATTTAATAAACAAATAAATAAATAAAAAAGAACATGTCTGCACACAGATGTAATTAACATGTCTTTTGGGGAAAACCGAAGGTCAGCAGCACTAGAAATAAAAATAACTTATGGGATTAACACCCTGGCCACAAATCTCCCTCATCAGGGAAAATCTTAGAGACTTACATTTGAAGTGCTCATAAAGCAACTAGCTACAGATGCAGATGTACTTTTTTCAATAATAAAGAACATTTCCTTTTTTCATGTAAAGTATGTCATTTCCAAACACGCAAGCCTAATATCTCATTTTCAATGATGAACATTCACTCATTTTGATTAGCTAAAATGTAAACTAATTTTTATTCCATAAGTAAATGTAGTGTAAAAACCTATGCTTTCAGTATAGAAAAAAAAACTGCTTTAAAACAAATTAAAATTCTCAACTGAACAAGCTTAATATCAGCCTTTTTTTGGTTCTTTATTTCTTATATGACGATTAAAATGATGATTTTGAAAGCACAGGGTCTTTAAATAAAGACTGATGGATTTTCACCCGGCCTGTCAGCACAGCCTGTCCATCACATTCTGTAGCACAACGAACATTCAACGCTTGTGCCTCAGAGCAGAACTTTTTTTTATATGGGACAGAGCACGCAACAGTAAAAACAGAAAGGGGTCCATTCAGACACACATTTACAGATGTGCCTTTTGAGTCGTCATGGAAACGTCCCCATTAGCATGGCCCCACCGCTACCTCGCCCAGCCCTACCGCCGCTGGGACACGGTTGAGCCGGCTCTGCTGAGCTCAGTGAGCAAACCGCACATGAAGCTTTCCACCAGTCAGGAGCGGCGTGATGAACGCGAAAGCGCGGCGTCCGTAAATTTCAGACGAGCTCGCGAGTGTCGTTTTTCTTGTTTTTGGCGGGCGGCGTGAAAGGGTAAGCAAGTATAAATCAGAATCTGGCCCTCAGCGGTAAGACGGGGGCGTCGAGCGCGCGGAAGGGAACCCGTGATTCAGAACCTCTCCGCGCAGGCAGGGTGGCCTCCCTCATCTCTGCCAGAACAACACGGTGTCTGTTTACCCGACGGCTCATCCCAAACACAACAGCCCTAAGACAGAGTGAGGCAGGGGCTCCCCTGAGGATGCAGTCAGACCCATGTTTACGACCACAGAAAATGTCAGTTTTCATTTATTTAATGAAATGCTGAAGTGATACTAACCAGTAAGGAGATGTGGTGTGAGGCGTTGGCCGTGCAGCCGGGAGCCGCGGGTTCGAATCCCTGATTCAGCCCCTGGAAAGAGCTGCTGGGCCGTGTAGCTGGCCCTGAATAAGGCCGAGGTGTAATAACCGGCCCCGTGTTAATGCGATCACCAACAGCCTGTCCTACTTACACAAGCAGCAGGGGAAGGGCAGGATTTAGGAGAACTGCCATTGATGTTCACTTCAATGTCTGCGCGTGACTCACTCGTGGACCGCAAATTCAAAACTTCAGGCCTGCGGGGGAATTAAAGAGAGAAGAAATGACAGATGTGCGTTCGGCACCTGTGAACAATAGATAAACCCTGCGTTCAAAAGCACCCACGTTTTAAAGAGAAGAGTAACGGATCCAAAACGACAGAGATATGCACATGAAAAATTAAAGCTCTACCTTTCTTCAAAACATAAGCTGGAGACATAAATCAAACGATAAAAAGTTACATATTGTACGTGATCAAATCAGACTTGTGGGAGCGAGAAAAAATTCAGCAATAAATAGCAGACATATCTAGGTCAGAGAAAAGGAAACCCTACATTCATAATCAGGTGACGATGTTCCCGTCTGCATTTTGCATCAGGCTATCTGTACACAAAGACCCAGGTTTTATGGAAGCATCACAGAAAATTGTAAATGCAAATGCACGACTATAAATGCAAATGCATCACATTACAATTAACATTGCGGAATATGAATGAAAAAAGCACAAACGTGATTTTCTGTGTGGCACATAGCACTTCACTTATAGATAAATATATTTTACTGCAATGTCTGAAAGTGGAAATACATTTGCCCATATGTTGTGAAGCCTTCAGTATACTTTATTTCAATATATTGCAGTAAATTACATTTCCGTAAGGACTAGCTAAAAAATGTTACATGTTGTGTCAGTACGTCATTTATGAGATAGAGACAGCAGAGAAAAAGTTGGACAGGGATGTTCAAAAATACTCATATTTAACCTTATCTTGTGTTATTTATCATTGCATGTACAGGGATAAAGCCAAATTTGTGGGAGGTTACATTTTTGGGGGAAAAGGACATCTAGTACCCTTTTTTATACTTACCTGGTATTTTATGACTGTATAGTTGCAGACATGCACTGAAAGGTTTAAATGATTTAAAAAGCAGTTCATGTTTTTCTTTCTAGGAGCAGCTTCAATGGCTGCTCTCAGAAACCATCCAAAAACCCACCTTTCCTGAATACAAATGCATTTTTTTATTAACTGAAGAGCCTTCTCTCCCTTTATTTCACAAGCCCTGAGGCACCGCCGCCATGGCGGCACTGATGCCCATCTCTAGCTCCAGTGGCATGACATTAAAACTACATAAATTACCCGCACTGCATTCCATACGGACATTTTAAATCCACAGCCATTGTTAGTGCATATGAATCCAGAGACGGAAACTATAAATGACCAGCAATTTGAGAGGATGTGAAGGTTAAAAGGTTAAATACATAGCTATACATAGCTAAATACATAAGCATAAATTCCAATTTTATGAGCCAACGTCTTAAATGAAAGGACAGAACGTTGAAGATGGACATAATGTCTGCCCTAGATTACCTGCTCTGTCAACGGACAGCAAACAGCCACACTGGACTGCACATCAAACCCTCAATCAACCAATCCAGGGTTTTCTCCTGCAACAAAATTCCTTAGATGGGCCACCTAAGTGTTTTTTCAACCCCCTTAAACTGCCTATAAGAGAAATCACACGCGCACACACACACACACACACACACACACACACACACACACACAACACACACACACACACACACAAAATACATAAATAAGCATCTATAAAATGATTATAAATGATCTGTGCATTTATTAGTACAATTAGTTTGTGAATTATACTGCATTTTAATAATTAAGTTTTGACTGCTTTCAAGTTTTCAGGCAACCTTAGACGCCCTAAATTAACTACAGTAGAATGCACTTAATTGCACAAAATAATAAGACTGAGGAGAGCAGATGACCATTTGGCATCCGCTATCAATGTGATTGATAAATGTTATGTCTTTATTGGGCAATTGTCAGTTTATTTATGCCGCATCTGCCATCTTTTAACGAATAGCCTATTTATTAATCATTATGCATAATTGGACATAAGTCCAAGAAAATACAGGAAAATGTCAGAAATATGCAAATATGCGATCTCTATAAAATGAAATGAATTGGGAATGGATTGAGATTTGGCAGTTATATGCAAATATCCGAACGATGTGAGAATCCATTACTCAGGGACTAAGCTCTCTTACAAGCTTGCAAGCTATCCATTGCATTTAGAAAAAATCTGTGTGGGGGAAAAATAAAAAGACCTGATCTCAGTGTGAAGTTTAACCAAGCTCCAGCCATCAGATAGCTTACTCATCAGACAACACTCAATGTAAAATATCCATTGTTGAAGAGTTCACTGTGCTTCTGTTTGATCAGACAGCTCAGCAAGGCTGGGCCCGTGAGACAGACATTGTAATTTCCATTATTAACTTGAAGTGTGTGTGCGTGCGTGTGTGTGTGTGTGTATGTGATTGAGTAAGTGAGTGATTTTGTGTGTGAGAGAGAGAGAGAGAGAGAGAGAATCAGTGAGGCAGAAAGCAAAAGAGAGAGTTCCACACTAAGCTCAGGATGTCACACTACACCGGGGCTGATTAGTATTGACAGGGTGAAGACAAACAGAGAAGGTGTTCCCTAGAGGCACCCATACCCCAACATTTCCCAGAAATAGGATGTGAAGCAAGTAGGAGTTTAAAGGCATACTATGTAGGATGTTTACCCAGAAAATATTATGAAATAACCATGTTCAGTCATATCTACGATGCACTGGCAGTCTCTGTCTGCACACATTTGCTGATTGTGTGCTGAATTTCCTGCATTTCTTCTTCTAAAATGTGTTTGGGACCTTTCTGGGTGTGACACTCTTTTTTCTGTGTGGGGAGAGGAGGGTGTGGCTACAGAGACTGTGGAGTGGGATCAGGTTTCAGCAGTTAAGTGTAACTAGAGGCGAAGAAGCATGTTTTTTGTTGCAGCTAAGTAAGTAACATTACCTCTAGGTATATTAGGTAGCTAGATGGCTGAAGTCCAATACTTGGGGTGAGTGGGCGGGGTTGAAGACATAGGAGGATACTTCTTTGATTGTAAGCACAGGAACACAGCAAGGAAAAAGAAAGGCTGCATAGTATGCCTTTAACTCACGGACATGGGAGTTCTACCATCACAAGCTTTACTCACGGCTTTAAAGCAGGCCATTATTACAAAAATGGAGACGGACATGCCGTTCTGCCTGCAGGACACGCCCAGGAAAGCAGGAACGGCAGTCGATCTAGGGAGCACGAGGTCACAGCACAGTGAAGTCAAAATCCTGTGCTTCACACTGACCGATGTTCCAAAAACCATAATGTGGCCCTGAACCCTCGGCCCTCCTTAGACTCTAGTTAGCCTGAAGCTGGTAGAATAACCTGCAGGAATTTTGATTGGGGAAGGATACGTGTTTAATGGACACAGGAATTCTCTGTCCACACACTGCATGCACATGTTTATGTCTGCCATCGACTTGTTTTGTCTGTATGTTTGTACTTTGTTGTTCCAAAGCTCTTAAGCTCTCCAGGCCAGATCCCCTTTCAACAGAGCATTAAAATTGTGACACGTCCTGGTGAAAATAATGTTTTAGAAATATGACCGAGGGAGCCGACTAAAGCAGCTGATGTATTAGTGCAGTTCCACAACACGTTCTCTGTGCAGAGTCCTCTGTAAATGCACCTCCCGCTGCACCCTGCAGGTGGGAAATGTCTCTCCCAGTGTGGGAAACAGAGCCTGATCTGAAGCCAAAGACCCGAGGATTACATAGTACCTCTTTCAACAAAAGACTCCACTAAATCACTGAGGCAAGGACTCATGTCCTTTACCCGGGTGACAAATCGCAGTTCTGGCGATTTCTGCCCCACGTGTGTGTGGTCAATTAGCACTTTAGATGGATAAACAACTTCTATGAAAGGTTCTATATAGTTTATTATTATTATTATTATTATTGACTCAAGGCATGAAAACCACACCCCACAACTCCAGTAAACTTTAACTGACAAGTTCATGCATATTTAAAACTGTGAATGCAATCTCTTCTGCAGTCATCTAACAGAGTCAGATACTTTAAAGATATGTGAAAGCACATTAAGTAAAGTACATTGACAGCCAAGTTAATTGGGAAGGCTGAAATAACTTTCTTTTGGAAGAGGAGACAAAAGACTTTGCATTAGACTAATAGTTTTATTATGAGTTTTCCTATAATAACCATGTGGAATATTGCTGAGGGTGAGAAGCCCAGCTGTTCTAAATGAGAGAAACAGTGGGCCTTGAATAACATGGGCACTGAAATTGGCCTCCTTTGCCAAGAGGTCTGCTTTTCTTGAGTGAAAGTTCTGGCAGGACATCTTCATTAAATTTTAGACCTCCATTACGGTGTCATAAATTTCACTTGCAGTGGAATGTAAAATAAATCAGCGGTCACCTTTAAGAGGTCATAACCAAGAGTTGTAGTAACTGTAGCAAAGATTGATGATAGGGATTTTGTCTGAAGAACAAAAATCACACGTAAGTGTAAAGAATACCACAGACTGGTATATTTTATTTATTTTTTGTTTTTGTTGCATGGTCTTTCAAACTTTTAAATTCCTGCTGGGTGATCTGTTACGGGCATTTAACTGAGGTATTGCAAGTTTGCATAGCTTGATTGGTGGACAATCGTCAAGTTTTCCAGTCACTATATAACCCAATTCTATGAGTGTTCTGTATTCTATGGTGCCCTGGTTTCAAAAATAAGCTGAAGTGTGGCCAATGAGTTGGAATCTAAGAACTGGTGAGGTGCAAGCTCTAATTCTGCATCAGGCAATTCAGCGTCCCAGCAACCATCATCTAAGGTTTCCTTCATGGCAATACATATTCAAACATTTTAAATAATTAGCACCATCACTTATACCATTTCAATAGTTTTGATAAAATATCCCACTCCCACATGCTTTAAGTCTATATACTATGTTGATCATACAACCAGCATTGGTGGCATGCCAGAAAGCCAAGAATTTATTTTTGTGGTTATTGGTTAGCGTATAATGTGGCACACCAGAAAATTATATGAACTTTCAGTGGTCTGTGCTTCAAATATAATTAGGCACCTTCTGTACCTTGAGTTACACTACAGCTTTAAAAATTATAGCAAGCAAGCAAATACTATGACAAAGGCAGTTTTTAAAGTTTACAGAAATAGGCTTCCGTCTCTGGATTCAGCTTTGTTTAAACTAGCTCATTAATATTACACATCTCTGATAAACGCTATAACTATGCATCCTCCAAGTCAAAGTAGAGGACTGATTACTAACTGTTGCCTGATTAATGTATTACAAACACACTAACAATTAAGGAAAATAAAGAATGTAAATACAAATGGAAACCAAAAAACCACAAAGTTCATTTTTTTCCACTGAATTACAAAAAAATATATTCATATATCTGCATCAGAGAGATCCAGAACTATAGAAATTTGTAATAATTTCACTCCAGGGTGCAGACTGAGGCTTCAGAAGATTAATTACACATGGACATATTAAATATTAGCACCAAAACTATATGAACATGATACTAGGTCAGTGGCACTCATTCTCATAAAGCCTTTCTAGCTGAGGAAAGATACAACCACATTAAATCTCTCAGTAGAGCATTTGGTACATAAGTACACAGTGCAGAAGACTGTAATATTTCACTCTGTATATTTAGTGTGGAGAAGCTACACTGTAAGAGACACACAGTGCCACTGGCAAGCAGAAGATACAGCCAGAACTTCTCAGAGGCATTTCCTTTTACTCGAGGCAAGGGCTTATGTTACCAATTAAAATGGGGCAAGATTGGGCAGAAAAAGAGAGTGAACAGCCCTATTTCTTGTGATTAATGCAGTGGGATTTATAACAGCCCCAGTGACTGTTGAGCTAGTCTTTATTCAGTCAAGTCTCTCTCAGTTTCCATGTCTCAGGGGTAGAAAAGAGTGCAAAATTCAGTCATTTCTAAATAAATTGAAATAACTTTTTAGAACACTTTCTGAGAGCCTTAACTGGGCCTCCACAGTCATGTAAATATGACTTATTACATTAGAAAAAATAATCACTCTTTCCCCACTTTTTCCTCCTCAGTCTAGAATACCCAATCATATTCATCAGCACTTATTGCCACAAACTTGACTACTGATTTGGAAGAGCGCAGACAATAATTCAGGGCCTGCACAGAGGTGAGACATGCTCTGTGTGGCTTAACACAGGCACTCATGCAAACACACACCAACTGTCATCCCAAGAGAAACCCTCCCTCCCTCCCTCCCTCGCTGGGAGCTGCTACAGAATTGTGCATTGCCTGACAAACACTAGACTTTGGGGCCCCATCACACACTGGAATAGTGCATTGACAGGATGAACTACCCAGCAGCACCAACCTGTTTGATTGCATTTTTAACAGATGTACTGGAACAAGATGGACATATGCAACAAGAGGCAATTGTCATTGCCAATAATTTTTTTGGAAAATAATTAATGAGTAGGTGAACATATAATTCCTTCATTCCAAATACATACATAATTATAACAAATCTGACATAATACCAACTAACACCGAAAGGCTGTGCGACCAGACAGCTTCTGCGTGTGCTTTTGCTGCCCTCTAGTGCAAAAAAATATGTCATAGGTCCTATTTCAACTACCACTATCGTTCATCCATCCATACCCGCTTACCCTGGGCAGGGTCATGGGGGGTGTTGGGAGCCTATCCCAGCATGCTTTGGGCCAATCTGTTGCAGGACACGCACACACATACACACACACACCATTCACTCATATACTTATACCTATGGGCAATTTAGACTCTCCAATTAGCCTACCTGCATGTCTTTGGACCGTGGGAGGAAAAAGAGTACCTGGAGGAAACCCACACGGACACAGGAAGAACATGCAAAGCCTTAACTTTAAGTGTATATCTGTCTTTGTCCTGAATTTGAATTAATCTTTTAAATTTTTAAAATGCATTATTTAAATGTAACTTCATTGCCTGTAGCGCTGATATTGCTTTGCCTACTTATACAGTAATCGTAGTAGTAGTAGCAGTAGTAGTAGTAGACAGTATGCAGTATGTAGACAGTAGACGACGCTGAAGTTGGCTCCCGATTCGCAGCTCGCAATGAGAAATCGCCAGTCTGCCTTAAATCAGTTGCGTTATGCGATTGTATCCTTTCACCTTCTTCCTTGCACTTTTATGAAGGCTGCAATGGTCAAAGGAGAAACTGAACAATGCTAGTAATGTGGCATAATGCCTTCCACCTAACCCTACATTTTGCCTCATTGGGCATCTTAAAAAGCTCAATACCACCAAACACTCCAGCAAATCGATACTACTCTCACTGACCACAGCAAGAAAGTCATATTACTACACAGGAAAGACAAAACTTTTAAACCTCACTCACACAATGGATATCACTGATGATTGACAACCTACAATTAGAAAAAAATGACTATACGGATTATTCCTCCAAATTGGTACGTTCTGTAAAAGCTGGGAAATGAAGGCTATGTGATGAAATGTGTCAGTTTTAATAATAAGGAATTCCTTTCTTCCATCTGGAGTTGCTGGCATTTCTTACCCTCTTTGCTGCTGACTCCTATCCCATAAAACTTGCCATTCTAGTGAACAGGCTCCAGACTTCAGGCCCCCTACTGGTTGGGTATGATGTAAAGTCAAATTAATGGCAGGAGTACAGTACATTTTTTTCCCCTGAAAGATAATGTTGTATCTTAAAATGACATCAAATGAGACTCATCAGTCCTTATGTTTAGTCTTTATGACATTTATTTTAGTTAAAGCAGTGTTGTTAGAAATAATTAATAACAAAAACAACAAAATATTTTTTCCCCCATTTAGAGATGTATAAAACAAGGCCAAAATGATCTGATTGTGCTGTTGTGTTCTGACAGTTCATTTGCCCTTCGCAATAATTTAAAATAATTTAAATAAAAAGAAACATTTTGTGGCATATTTGGATATTTGCAGAAAGAACATTGCTTTGTGTGAGGATGCGATGCATAGCTGGGGAAGAGTGTTTACATGAGTTTCGCATGGTTATGCCACATGAAGGAGTCATTGTTGAGCACTTTGGCCAGTTTCTCATTGAAAGGGGAGTAGAAATCTTGAAGGATCTCCTTGGTGACTGGAAGCATAGGCCCCAGGTTCTTGTCAGCAGGCCTCCTGGTGTTTGACACCGGACTTTGGGTGATCTCTGCCGCCTCCTGTTCCGTCAGAGGCCCTGAGATCGCACAGAACAAGGGCCGAAATAAATACAGTACACTGCATTAATACCACAGTACCTGCTTTATTAATTATTGTGTTATGATTAAAAGGTGCAAGGGAAGTGTTTTGCTCAAGCATTTAATTTCCTTCTCCTTCCACATGAAGCAGTTCTCAAAGTTCCATTTGAAATGGCTTCCCTCTGAAGAGGTGAAGCAGAGCTCTGGAAGATCACAGCTCTGGCCACAGCACTCACACGCATTGGCACCCTCTTTTACCCTCCGCCTCTTTTACCATCCCCCCAAAATATACATTTAATCTGCATTGCTGGGTACAGAATGTGGGAGCATATTGATAAATTCATATTAGTGTGGCCTGAAATCTCATATTTCAACCAGGCTCTTGCATGGTCTTCCTCTATTACTGCAGGCTTTTATATATCTCCATTGGGATCAATTAGAAATCAAACTGCGAGCCAGGCCTAATTGCCCAATCAGTGCCAGACCTCATTAATGCTTTTCGGGCCGAATGGAAGCAAATGCTCAAACATCTAGTTCAAAGCCTT
This sequence comes from Anguilla rostrata, assembly GCF_018555375.3. NCBI lineage: Eukaryota > Metazoa > Chordata > Actinopteri > Anguilliformes > Anguillidae > Anguilla > Anguilla rostrata. The sequence continues at coordinate 18,968,264 of NC_057950.1, read as the reverse complement.
CCCAGAAGACTGGAGGTTAACTTGTTATAGCAGCAAAGGGTGGACAAACTCAATATTAATGGCCGTAATTTTGGACGTCGAACGCCAGGTGTCCATATACTTTTGGCTATATACAGTATACAGACACAAGCTAAGCACAGCTTACTGCAAAAGAGAGGAAGAACTGCCTTCCATATGGCCCCAATGTGAGTCAGAAAGCAAAGCTTTGATTGGTGTGATCTTTCTAAGGCAGGAACACCAGTCAAGGGTCAAGACGTGTTGCTGCAAACCACACTGAGTGAAGACAGCCACAGACACTGACTGCATGTCCACTGCCGGCTGTATTACTGAATAATAATATGTGAAATCAGTGTTTATCAGATCATTCAACAGCATTTAAAGCAATGCGATCCAGGATCTGAAGAGAACTGTAAAGGTGTGCGGTGCCTACCCAATCTGAGGAAGTCGAAGACTGTGCGCATGGTGTATTCGCGATTGGAGGCGTGGTCTTCGAGCCGCAGGACTAAAATCTGATCCCTTCTGAAAACGCTCAGCCAGTCCAGGATGTACACAATGTACAATCCCACGTGCAATCTCACCTGGAAACAGAGAAGAGGTACGAGTATGACATTTTAGTGCTCAGATGAGTCTGTTTTTGGGTCTATAAAGAACTCCAGCATGCTTCATATGCAACATTCTGAAAACATTCATCTGTATGTAAATCATTATTCATGTCTTCATGATGTATAAGCAGAAGGATTTTTCCCCTCTGTGTCCTAGACACTACCGACTGCAGGACTGTGAAGCAGACAGGCCTACAGTGCAGGACTCCAGACATGGGTGCCGACAGACTTCGTGGTCTGTACCTGCATAGACAGTGTGGGGTTTGGGGTATTATAATGTTATATATATATGTGTGTGTGGATGGCAGTTGGTAAGCAGAGTGGCATGGTGGGGTTTTGGAGGCAGGGAGGATAAATGAGGAGAGAGGACCGGCCAGCTGCAGGATTAGGGGATACTGCCATGGTTTAGCGGGAGGGGGTCCAAGCTGCGGCACACTAGAACCTGTTCTACCCACTGAATCATGGGTGATGGAGTAGGTGGCCAACAGAGCTCAACAGAAGCAGACAGATTATGTCTGAGATCATGTCTCCACAGCTAAACTCCCTGGCACTGTCATATTGATTTCTGGTATTTCATGTCTATTCACTCAGTGGCCTGAAGAGGGCGCCAGCAACATGCCTAAACTCTAAAACTGCTATCAGGACACTCAGACTCAGTTTGAGCATGCTGAGGTCTGAGAGAGGTTTGGTACATTTCCACCACTCACAGCCATCGAATTTGCCTCGAGGAAGAGCCATATTTTATAATGATAGATATGTAAATTCTGCTGGTGCAATAACTACAGAAATAAACTGAAACATTGCATAATACGATGCACACTGACAATTTCTTTACACAGAAAAGTAGGCAGATATGCAGAAGGCACGCTGTCACACTATTCACATGAGTGTATGAGCAGACTGATTTTTAAATGGAAATGCTCAGAAGGGTTCAGGTGAAAATCTCAGGCAGGGTACTATATGAGGAAGCTCATTTGTAAAGAATCTCAGCTTAACATGTGCTAAACGCTACCGAAACATTGAGACAAGACATAAATTTAGCAGATGCTCTTATCTAGAGTGACTCAGAATGCAACAGAACTTAAGTTCATTCACCTTATAAACATGAACAACAGCGCCAGACCATCCAGAGTATGTGCTGCATCACTGAAGCACAAACGCAAGTTAACTATGCTAAGCACAATGCAGACCCTGTGGATAGCAGTGCAAAGCCAGTGTTGAAATGGGCTCGTCTGGCTCCAGTGGGCCAAACCTAAGCGAATGCGATTTGTTCCGCTTAATGGTTCTGCCCAGCAGGTGAAGCCCACAGGATATGGTGGTAATGCCATGATCTCCAGCGGTAGCATAAGGGCTGGTACCCCCAGGCTCTAGCGGCTGGACAGAGCTCTGCTCAGTGGGGGACAGTATGCAGAATCACACGTTCCAAAAAAAAAAAAAAACTTCCGCAAAGGATGAACTCATGTTTCCTTGCTCAAGCATTCTAAGATCATCCTCCTAGCTCCTCACTCCTATCTCCTTCAAGGAGCACTTGACGGCTTAGAATGTCCTCGAAGATGGCGGACCTCGATCAATTTCTAAGTCAGGCAAGGACCAAGGAGACGAGCACGGATAAAATACGTGATTGGACAAAGCCAAAGGCCTCCGTCCTTACCAGGCCCTGTTCATTAAAATGGGTTTCGATTAGACAGGCAGACAGAAGTGACGTAATCAGATTTTCTCACATATCTGATACGAGTCTCATTTTTTTTTCCTTAGTAGTCTAATCAGCAAATATTTATAATGACTGGTCAAATCAGATTTGTTGCCTCTCAAGTGGTTTTTTGGCCAATTGACAGTGCTAACTTCATTCCATTTCATTTCAACATTTCATGACAACTAAAAAACATGCTGATTGTCTAAATACACAAATCTGATCTGGAAAAATTATTGCGTGGATGGTCACTCAAAAAGGGCTCGGATTTGAAACAAAGCTAGGGTGTGGTTTCAAGGATAACATATTTTCAGGACCACATTTTGAAGGAATAATTAGAAGCAAAGACTCCTTGCTTTGCATTCAGAAAGTTTCGGTCTTTGCATCAGTATTCAAATGGCGAAACGCATGCTCATTTTATACTGCAACTAATGGTGTGAAAGAGCATTTTACTTCCACATTTTAAAAAACCAGTTTCAAGATGTGTATAGCTGGTTGCATAATAATTCAATATTTGATTTATGAGGTCTGACTGGTGAGAAAGGAGAAATAGCCAGAGGACACTGGCCTAGAATAATAATCCAGTAGGCATTTGGTACCTTCCTCACAGTGCAAGACGGAGCTCACCTCTTCCCAGCTCCAGCCATTAATTTACCTAAATGCGTTATTCTAATAAAAGTTTCCTTCCAAATGAAGCTCAGAGGTTTATCTCAGCTCAGTTTGGAATGGCAGTGTTTGATGTCAGCCAGTTTCCATGCGTGACGAGCCTCATTTCGCACAGCCGCAGAATCAAGTGATGCAAGTCGATGCACCTCAGTGTTATAATTACCATTTGTCCTTTGGAGAACAAATTAATTCAAATGTTTTTTTTTTTCCTTCACAAACACAGCGTGGCATATTCAGTGATAACCAAAATGAACCTGGTAGTGCGTGTGAAGAAAAAGTTTACAAAGTTAAGGACAAATGTTGATTGAATGCAAGACATACTGCCTCCCCCCAGAGTAAAATGGCAGCAGGCTGCCACTCTACACTATACAAAACGGAGAGAAAACAGTCACCCACTGACCCCCCCGCCTTTGTCCTTGGACTTGGCGGAGATTTGTCCGTTTGACCGGATTTGACCGTTCCATGCCAAGGCTAACAGCTGATACACCCCATGCCCCCTTCACAGAAGAAAACCGACCACAAAACTCCCTCCCTTCCCTGTTGAGACTGGGACCATCACAGCATTATCAGGATTGGGGTAATTCATACAGCGTCAGCCTCGTAAAACAGTTTCATTTTTAAAATAATTACCTCTCCCCTGAGACTAGAGAAAAGCTCTCAAAGTAAGGGAAGCATCCATTGGCTTTCTGATTGGCTGAGTCTCACTCTGCACTGGTTTGGTAGCAGGTGTAGCGGGTCAGGTGACAGTGCAGGTGGGGGTGGGGGGGTCTCACAGCCATGGTGTCATTCAGAGTTGTGATGTACATGCAGGTTAGGCAGCGGGTGTAGCAGGTGAGCCGGCCCCATTTTGTTTCAGGCGGATTGACGCACGGGCATTGCACTGAGGGTGCTGTTGTACACACAGGTTAGGTGCAGCTGGTCAGACAGCACGGCTTTGTGGGGGGGTGAGGTGGGGGGGGGTCACTCACAAGCATTGCGTGGTTCAGAGTGGTGTTGTACACACAGGAACGCACTGAGGCCTGTGCCAGACACCCCTCAAATAGCACCAGGGACTCTGAAACCCGCTCGTGGAAGTCCTCCGCCGATTTGTTGGCGATGCTGAAGTAGAGGTAGTCAGAGTAGAGCCTGAAAAAAACAAAGTCACAGACAAACAGGTCTGCAGACTGGCACTACTGTGTCACAGACAAACAGGTCTGCAGACTGGCACTACTGTGTCACAGACAAACAGGTCTGCAGACTGGCACTACTGTGTCACAGACAAACAGCTCTGTAAACTGGCACTACTGTGTCACAGACAAACAGCTCTGCAGACTGGCACTACTGTGTCACAGACAACCAGGTCTGTAAACTGGCACTACTGTGTGTATCACAGACAAACAGCTCTGAAGACTGACACTACTGTGTGTGTCACAGACAAACAGGTCTGTAGACTGGCACTGCTGTGTGTGTCACAGACAAACAGGTCTGTAGACTGGCACTACTGTGTCACAGACAAACAGGTCTGTAGACTGGCACTACTGTGTCACAGACAAACAGCTCTGTAGACTGGCACTACTGTGTCACAGACAAACAGGTCTGTAGACTGGCACTACTGTGTGTGTCACAGACAAACAGGTCTGTAGACTGGCACTACTGTGTCACAGACAAACAGGTCTGTAGACTGGCACTACTGTGTCACAGACAAACAGCTCTGTAGACTGGCACTACTGTGTCACAGACAAACAGCTCTGTAGACTGGCACTACTATGTCAGCACAAGAAATAAAGACCAATACCATGCCAGTGATCGTTCAGTCATGCTGCATTTAACATACTTGACACAGGAATGGCATAGGGTTTTAATGTTTAGAGCAGTGGTACTCAATCCTGGTCCTGGAGAGCTATGGCACAGCAATTGATGAGTTAAAACAGTTGATTACACTGCTAACAGAGGTCACTTGATGCCTTTGGTTTGAATCACTTGCTGATCTTAAGGCAAACGTGACAACCAGCAGAATCTGTGGTTTCCCAGGAGCAGAACTGAGCATCAGTAGTTTAGAGCATCATGTATCTCCACACTATGAAAACACAGCACATATCTAATCATTAATCCAGGTGTGTGATTCAATGCATGTAAGAATTCTCACCATTCAAATCAGATCAAAGCCATATTTTCTTTCTCTAGTCTCAAGTTAAAATGAAAAAAAGATTTGTAGATCAATCTGACCGTACTTTTGTATAATGTTTGTAGGCAAAACCAAGAAGTAAAATCTTAAAATACTGCAAACAACCTCCTAGGACCTCACCTTTTATCCATTTAACGACTGAAAAATAAACTCAACAATAAACTGCAGCCAGAGGCCCTACCTCTCCACAGGGTCCCGCAGCATCACAATGAACTTTGCTTCCGGCTGAACGGCGTGGACAAAGTCCTGGATCAGGAACGGTGGCTCCCCATCAGTGCCGTTGTCATAGAAATAGACCCAGGCTTTGTTGTCCCATAGTGTGGACGCGCTGGCCTCCCCTGTGGGTAGGATATAGATTTGATTCATTTGTTATTCTTTCCCTGTTGCTCCCGGTGGTGAATGCTCAATCATATTTACCAGTCGTGCTTAATGCTGCAACCTCCACTATCGATTTGGGAGAGCGCAGGCAGGCACGTATTCTTCTTTGTCCAAGAAATTGATGTTAAGTCGCTGCCTGTTTTCTCACCACAAGTTTTGCTGGCGAAGACATGAGTTCTAGGAAGACACTTCATGAGCAGCTTCTTCCAGCAGAGGGCACCAGTGAGTGGACCCGTTCACACACTGGAAAAGTGCCTTAAGAGGCACCAGACCAGGGGGCCCATCTAAATGCTAGAGCAGTGTCTTAACAGATACCAGACCATGGGGTCCATTCACTCACATTTACATTTGAATGCATAGTGAGTAATGTACCTTCCTCATTTTGTTACTGTGGTGCTCTCATACAGTAAAGGCATTAGCAGCCCATTGTGATACTGCGTACACTCTTCAATAAACCATATTTAAAAAATTGGCCTTCAGAGTCCCCGCCTCTAACCGACTATATTCAATGATATCATTAAAACAAACTCAGCTAACTCTCTCAATGTTCAGAGAACACCAGAGGAGGAGAAGGGTGTTCCGAGAGAGGAGATGAGGGGGGAAAAAATGTTTTCTCTTCTGAGAAAGCTTTCTGTGAGACTTGCACGCTCGCACGAATGGTGGATGAGCTGCTGCCTAATGTAATTAAACCACACGGCCTGTCGGCAGGCACCGTGCCCAGCGCCGACGCGTCAGCCTCCGGCCCGGCTTGCGACCGCCTCCCTCGCGGTAATGCGATTCACCAGCGCGGCTTTTAATTACCCGCCGCCTCCGACAAAGTGCCGCTCAGTCCATTACGCTGCATTACGCGCCAGGTTTGACTAATCGCCGCGGCTCCGCCATTAGCACCGCGGGCACACCTCCGCGCAAATACCGCCAACAACGACTGAAGCGTTTCCGTTTAATCGCTGAAGAAACAGTCCAATTTTTTCCATCGTTGTAGGTTTTTTTTTCTTCTTCCGCCTGTGTTTTCACCCATTTTTAGCTTATTATGCAGTCATTTGCTCTGGCAGCAGTGGATTTAACCTGTCGCTGCCTTAATCTTATTAAAGGGTAATTAGAAGCAGAAGCCTTGAGACACTCCGCTAATGCAGTCCATTTTTGCCCATTAGGAAATGTTTGTGTGGGATGAACAGAAGGTGATGTAATTTGCCAGGCTTGCTCCTGGTGATTCTCACACACCGCCAGGGCCAGGGGCCTAGGGCCTGGGTCCACCCCCCCTCCCCGTCCCCCAGGTACTGTGCCAACTACAGCCGCCCTCCCCCCCTCCCCACCTGCCATCCTCCTCATTAGATCAGCTACTTATTTACAGAGGGAGGGAGAGGGGGAGGGAGATGGATGAGCAGATAAAGAGAGAATGAGAGAGGGAGAGGAAAAGAGAGAAAGATAGGGACAGAGAAATAATGAGAAAAAGGGAAAGACAGAAGGTGATGAGAGAAAGGGAGAGAGGGAGAGAGCAACAGAGGGCAAGAGAGGACGAGAATTAGCAAAAAAAAAGTGAAATTGAATGAAAAAGGATTTGAAAGAGAGTGAGATAAAGAGGAAGAGATAAAGAGAAAGAGAGAAAGAAAGAGAGAGAGAGAGAGAGAGAGCAACAGCATATGCACAGCATGTGGTGAAACCTTTTTACACACATTGGAATGAGAAGACAGATATGATCATGTTCCTGAAACTACAGATATTATCATTTTAATCACATAACACATAAATGCATCAGTGAGACGGCAGTGAGACTGTGGATGGGGATAGTTAATAAGTCGTGTCATTGCTGGACTGAATAATTTGCAATATGCAGAAGTGTTGACATCGGTATTTGTCAAAATGTGTTGTTAGAATTTTGCCGGTCTAATTTTCTGTATGGATGTTGAAGATTGGGTAGTTCAAAGTGCTACGCCCTTTTTTTACAGGACTCTTTATCTCTGTCTGAATCTAAATTCAAACCAAAATATTCATTTCAGACAGGGCAGTGATTCTTGGATGAACTGAACCGTAAAAAATTGTGAACAGTGTTCTATTACTTCTATTAAAATCCATACAGCGTATTAAATGGGGAAAAAATTATCAACATAATGGACAACCTGAAATGAAATGTGGATCTTTTTTTATTTATTTATTTATTTTTTTTAAACGATCGGACTGTAATTACAGAGGGAAACGACTCCTCCTTTGGGAATATTTCAGCTGACAGAAGAAAACCAAAGTCCTGATTACAAAACTTTTTCCCCTAGCCCCTTTCCCACCACCCCCACCTTCAGAGTAACCCAGTTTGCTGATGATTTCCAATACCCCCTGCAGTCCAACAGCAGCCTAATCAGACAGCTACACTACCTGCCTGTTTTTAATGAAAAAACGGGACTTTTGTTCTCATGAGGGATTGAACTTGAATTACAGGTCACCTTCAGGGAGAAAGCGCTCATTGGCTACAGCAGGTGGGATGCTATTACATCACAATGCAGGGCACATTTCAGAAGCCCTTCCTGCTGAGAGACAGCCCAGCCTATGACATAGCTTCACTCAGGCCATGCCAAGAGTGTAAAATCTTTATTAAAGTAAAAACGACCCTCCCACACAGGCATCTGCAGCCACCCACTGTAGCCACAGTGACAGAGGCAGACAAATTCAAGGAAGTTCCAGAGTCTGTGGGTCAGTACTCCACCACGGCCTCCATAATGTGAAAAGAATTCACAGTCAAGGCACAACTGATCACAAGGCAATGATTAACACAGGTTGGCATTTTAAATGACATGACTTGACATGAGTATCATGTACAAATGAAATAAGATCACATCCTTGGAGGTAGAGGGCCAAAAGGTTTTTCCTAAACTGAGCATATCGTAACTAACCTGGCACACATTTAATGTGTGTATGCATTTTGCAAATGTAAACGTGGATCACAGTTTTTATTCTGCCACAGTTAACAGGGAAGACATTAAAAGCTGAATTCACTGAAGAGATACCATAAAATGTATTATTATTATTATTATTATCATTATTATCATTATTATTAGCAGTAGTAGTAGTAGTAGTAGTAGTAGTAGTATTCTCAGATGTGTTTTTGGCATGTAAACAGGCAAAAAGCATTAATTAAAAATGTTATCAGATACCTGTTATAATATTGCGTGAATTCTGGTTGCTAGAGGTATTTCCCGCCAAATGATCCTGGACCTGGAACGCCGTCATGTCGAAGAGATCCAGATAATCCTCCACTGGGTAGCGGTCATGGAAGCCATCGCTCATGCGCACAATACCTGAGGAGACAGGTAAATACAGGCCCAGGATTTGTCCCCAGAACTTTGTCCCGCAGATCAACCTCTTTGCTTGTTGAAATCCTTAATGCTCCACCTCCTATCTTCTATGTAAACCTCTTTGCCAGGTAACTGCTGTTAGAGGAACTTAGGCAAACAGTGAGAGAAATCCTTTGCCCTGTTCTCTTTTAATTCAAGCATATACTCACTGTACCTCTAAGTACTACACCACTACATGCAAAACCATGGATCCAGTCGCGACAATTACAGTAATTCCTCTGCCAAAGTATACAAAATCATACATGCTGGTTTGAGCATGACTCAGACGAACAGAGCAGGCTCACATTCCATTGTGTAATCACATAAAAAACTATTTCAAGCTATGATGAATACCATAGGGTTTAAACTGGGTGCACTGCTTTTAGTTAGATGCTCAGCATAAGACAACATTTGTTCTGGTAGATTTTGTTGATGATGAAGACAATGACATACATTAAATTAAAGACGTGGAGTGGTAATCATAATAAGCTTCTAATCCTAATGAAACCTCTCACCAAGAATGTATAGTACTTGGAGCATAAAACTGTACAGCAGTTTGAAAGGACATTTCAGGCTTAAATATATATTTCGGCATTTACAAAAGCTTATCTCAGTACATGAACATAAAGCTTATGAACTAATGTTTACACTATGACTATCTGAAGAGTAATATCTCTCAAGTAAAGCCATGCACATCACAGTAACCGACAATCACGCACAGTCCTTAAGCTTTTAAACAACATATTAAGACACCTGTTGAGATAAATGTAAAAACAAAAGTTAAAAAAAAAATGATATCTTGAGAATTTATCAGTGAAGGAAAATACAGACCTATGTACCTGACCAGCAGACATGAAAATGTAATGGATCATACAAACACTATGAATTACTATGGCTGAGCTGAAAAAGTGTCTGCACTGCAGTAAGATTTATGGCTTCTGTAGGCCTAGATTTGGGGAGGGTGCCAAGGCTAATGTTTACGAAAGATACGTGAGCGTCATTCCAATCCAGGTTGTTCAGGCTTACACTGGATATGCTTGCTGGAGAAATGACCCAAAATGGTGTTCCTTGGCAAAATATCCGCAAGCACATATGAGGAAAATCAAGAGCTGATTGGCCAAGTCCTGCCTGAAGTTGCCCTGATGTAAGGTTTAAAGAATTATGGGAGATCGAAGAGTCATGCAGTGCAACCCTGGGCTGACAATAGCTGTACACCTGTACAATGGCTGGAACAAAGACTGGAACACACTGGATCAAAACTTACATGACATTTTCACGACTCAAATGCACCTCCATCTCAGGTATTTTAAGTACTCATAAGAACATAAATTCGAGATTTATTATACAGTAAATGTACTGTAACAGGAACACTGGATTAATTCCTACTTGTATTGAAACAGAAACAATAGGTATGCAGCCTATTCTGTATGGTAGATGAATATTATGTACTAACGGGGGCAAGGATAATCATTTTGGTGGCTGTGGCTAAGGCTTCCCCACAGTGACCCATCTTTTCTTCAGGCTTTTGAACATCAGTCTGCAGGTTAGAATGGCTGTTCTCACCACAGCAAAGTTTATATCTGCAGAAATCTCTCCACACTACAGTTCTGAAATTCTGTAAAACGCACAAATGATATGGATTGTATTACCACTGCAAATTTCTAGTGATAAGATGGGGCTATTCATACCAGACTGACTTAACCCTGAGGTAATACTGTAATATATAAAATAATGAACTTAATGGGAATGAGAATGAGATTCTGTAAAAATCCATCATCGATGGAGACATTATCCTCTCTGAAAATTCACTGTTTCTCAGAACAGAGAGCAGTAATTTACACAGTTTCTGTGTCTCCTTACAGCTCTCACTGTGCCTGACATTAAATTAGTCCTATAAAGTAAGCGCTCTGCGTTTATGAGTCCAGTGAGTGTGATTTGACACCTACACTACATTTTTTTGAGTAAGTGCTGAAACATAATTCAATTAAGTTCAGTCGATGAGCAAAAGTGCTCCACCACAAGTTTCAAATTAGGGTAATTGCTACAGTCATGACAATACTTGTTTAAATCAAACAAGTTTTCTGGAGGTTATAAAGGCAATTTATCAAAAAAAGAGATGATTCAACAGTTTTCAATGCCTGGGCAAAATCACTATGAAATTTAAATTAAACCATTTAAAAAGGCAAACACGGGCTTTTAATGAGTACTAATGTGAAATACTCTGAAGAGAGATTAGCGACAGAAAGGACCATTTTCACCACTCAGAACCACAGCTGAGAGAATGATCCAATTTCAGCAAACTGAAAGATTAATTTCCTCAGAGGTGCAACCAAACTGCACAGCAAAATGCACTGTGCTAATTCAACTACAACAGTTTACAGTTTACAGTCCAACAAAGATCAAAGGTACTCCATCATTCTATCAGAGTTCTTTTAACATGAAACATTTTGCCGTGTGAAAATGCTTCAACCTGTTACCTCAGTAACATTAAATCTTTTTGGGATGCTGAATGTGATATAAAACTCCATTATTTTGCCATGTAGTTTTAATAATAATAATAATAATAATATTATATTTTATAATACTTGATAAGTAGACTATTTACATTATTTATTGATTATTTACACCCTTCTTTTTTGACATTGCCAACAACATGGGACTCCCTTTTGCTACAATGCTTATCCCACCCTTGTCTCAGTCCTTCCATTTTCATGTCAGGTGTCCACATATTTCTTACAGTGAACAATGCAAAGCTACAAGAAGTAGGAACTATTAAGCTTAATTAGCCAGTTATACCAGAAAAAAACAGTCTGCACAAACCCAAATTCATCCTCTGTGCAGCTGGGTCCATTGACAGTGAGTCACTGGCAAGGAATTTAGAGTAAAACAGTACGACAAATGTATTTTCCCAAGAGCTTGCTTCTGAACAGCCTGGCAGAGAAATATGGAATATTTGAATTGGACGCGGTGGAGCGGGAGAATGGGCTGGTGCAAATCAGTGGAGTACAACTGAGCAACTGACATCTGCTTCACTGCAAATAAACTGACAGTGATGAATCTACAGCTAATCCAGGAGTAATTGCTTTGCCAGAGATTAGTATTGAACTGAATATGGCACCCTAAAAATCCCTGTCGGTCACAAACTCTGCAGCAAGGCTATAATCATGAGAACAAGGTGATTTCCGAACTCAGAAGTTCACAAAACTCAAATCAGACTCAAGAAGCTCAGGGGGACTACATATTAAAATGTAATAGATTGTGGAATTTTAATCTATATGACTACTACTTCAATCCTTAACTAATTGTATTTCAGACTTTCAGTTCTATGGCTTGTTCTCTGCTCATTGTCATGGCTTTATGTGACATCACTGCCAGATCTGTGAATCTCTTCTCTGCAAAAGAAATACTTGGCGCCTTGTGCTGTACACTTGGGCAAACATCCAATTGAGCGAGTGAGGACGAATGGAATTTGACTTCAAAAAGTTCACTCACCAAACCTTTTCCGCGTCCACCAGTGGGGCTCTTTCATGGTGGTGAACCTCACGTCCGGGTGCATCTTCAGCCGGTCGAACAGGTCCGTGGTGCCGCACTTGGGCTGGCCGATGATGTAGAAGTAGGGCAGGCAGCGCAGTCGATAGCACCGCCCCCCCTGGTAGAACAAGTGCTCCCGGAAGGTCTTCCTCAGGACGTCGCACACCGCACGGAACCGGCGGGAGTAGCGGGCGTACAGGTTCTTCCCGTAGGGGTCCGCCGTCACGTTCCCCGCCTGCTCCTCGTACCAGCAGGGGTTCTTGATGTTCGGGAGGAATTTACGGGGTATGGCGGAAAACACCTGTGGAGATCATACGAGTGTGTTAAAAAAAAAAAACGGCTGAAATGGGCAAGGATGGTGTGTTTGCGGGTGTGTGTGTGTGGATGTGTGTGCATTGCAAGGCCAGTAAACGTATTGGGAAAATTGCTTCTAGTGAAAATCCTAAAGCAGACAGATTCAACACATATGTATTATATTTTTGTAACATTTATTATTATTATTACTACTATAGTGGCAGTGCTCATAAGCATAGCCATAGCTTTTGTGATAAACTTCTCCCCTCTGTAATGGAGACCAACAGCTCATAGCTTAGGGATGTTTAGAGCTCCACAGACCCCACAATGCCATCTGTCAGGTTCACAATGCCACATGACCTTCATTAAATGCAGGTGGCTTACCAAATTGAGCAGATTTATTACATGCCCCTTCTTTTTTGAGTTTAGGCCATTAGTTATTATAATAATAACTGTGTGCCATGTCTCTCATTCAGCTGCATAGCAGATAGATTCATGAAAAGAAAAAGAAGGAGAGAAATCTGAACATATACCTGTATGTGTGCCTGTTCAATTGTCCTTAAACCACTAATATCTAAATGCCAGAGAAGAGTTTTCCCAGAGCACACAAAAGACAAAAGAACAGTCTGGAAAATTACCACTTTTGCTAAATATGTATAAATCATACACAGACACATAGCGAGAGCGTTAAGATATCGAACATACAGAACATGTGAGTCAAGATGAGTTTAATGGTTGCTCTGGAAATGGCCATGTGTTTAAGAATCTGTCTGATAACGGTTTCTTTCTGGAAATGGTATTAGACCTGATAGGCTGAAAGATCCTTAGAAGAGATTATTCAGAAAACCGTGGCTGGTCTCTGCTATTAAATCAACCACAACATGAAAGCATCAAGTACACATATCAGTTTGCTGTATTATTAACATTCCTTTGCTGTTGCTGGTGTCATGTCTGAAACCTTTTTTAATCTAAGACATTGAATATAGTATTACAAAACTCACTGAGAAGAACTCATGAGATTTTGTTTCAGTGAGATTATTGCAATTGTGGGTTTGAAGATTTAGAGCACATTATGAACTCAATGAAATTCTGAGATTAGCTATATGGTTGGTTGACACCGTGGTTAAAATAAAGCGTGGCACATAATCTTCATATGAACTGAGGGGGAGCTTTCAAATGTCTGGAGTAACTACTTGTCTAGGTTGAGAATAAATATGTATCTGCCACAATCAGAGACATCTCACTGAGGGCTATACATCATGACAATTCAGGAAGAATTTCTTCAACTTTCAGTTCAGTACATGGACCCTACTATAAATGATAAGGGGGAGCATTGTGATTTTAATTATTCAGTGGTTGTGACTAAAATGATACTTGATATAGTAACTGTGGCTAAAATGACACAATGCAGCAATGTCAGATAATGGGAAGTAATGGAGCTGATTCAAATTGGTTTATATTGATATTTTGTATGCAGTTTTACAATGGATAGGTCATGCACACAAAATCCATCCAAAGACAGTGGCCTGTATTCAATCAAGTCAAAGTGTCAGTTTTTGTACTTCACAAACAAGTAATGTTTAATTTTAGTTATTGATAAACTCACCAAACTGTTTTGAAAATGTAATGAAATAATTAAGGATGGATCCTTCTCCATGTCCTTGCAATATCTCACCCAATCACTGTGTCAGGTAAAATAAAATTTAAAAAAATTCAGATTCTTAAATATGGCCAATTGATTAACTGAATAATTTCAGAACAGCACTTCTACCCTGATTCTCCTGACATTTGTCTGGATTCAATTCAGAATTTAAATTTAATAACTCAAAATTAACATCAATATTTTTTAGCAAGTTCAGCAATCTCTAAAATTGAAATCTATACTCATAGACAAAAACAAATAAACAAAAAATTCACACTCCAAAACACTCCCGTGTGGCAAATTGTGGACTAGGTCCTTTTCATGCTTCATAACCAATAAAAACACTCACATGTGGCTCACTGTGGATTAGGTCCTTCAGTTCTGGTACATGCCTGGAGCTGAACTTCACCTTGGACACTATGGTCTTCACCACCATTTTCATGCTGGCATAATCCCTGGGTGAGGTTAAGTTTAGGGGACACTGTCCTGGCCCGACAATAGTTCTGATCCGGTATGGAGAAGGGGTGAGCAGGAGCCCATTCTTCTCCCCAGTCAGGATGTAGGAGACCGTGATGAAGAACATCACCGTCAGCAGAAGGAGGAATCCGTACAGCCTGGCCCTTCCGAAGCACACCTGCAGACCCCAGTGACGAAACTGGTCCCTGTTCCCGTCCAGCACAGCCAGGGGGTCCATGGGACCATCCCTGAATGAGACGGGTCTCTTCCTGTGCTCCTCAGCCACTGAACTCAGCAGGCTGTACCAGTAGTCCATTAGGGTCATGTCTCCAAGACGAGGGACACGGTGGCCGTAGACAGTGGAACGTGGAAGACAGCATCTAGTTTAACCCAGCTTGCTTATCTGTAAAGCAAAAGACAGTTTGGGCAATAAGAGCTGAGGAGTACTTTTCCAGCCAAAAGGCTAAAAAACTTAACAATGAACCACAATGACACTATCACTGTCATTATTAAATCACAAATTTCCTTAACTCTATAATAAAAACGGAAGAAACTCTGATTACTTAAAACCTGTGTGCTGAAACTGCTTGGCAATTAAGACACATTTTGAAATTGCGGTTTACTTTTTAAGGGAAAAAAATGAACTAAGTAGCAAAATAAGATGAAACACCAGATGGGTGAAAGTCTCCTCTTGGAATCCTCATCATTTCTATCAATGGCTCAAACATATTAAATTTGAAAATGCATTAAAGAAAATGTAGTGTTTAAATGGAACTCATTAGAGGTGAAAAAATACACTCTTGGAAGACAACTACTACATCTACTGTAATAGGTACCCAAATACACAAATTAATGAGATCCACTAATTACAAAGTACTGCTTTTTAAATTTTTCCCTTGAGGATCAGCGATAAATAAAGACAAATATCTGCTCTCCATAAACTACAGATTAATTGTACAATTTTCGGCATACTACCATCTAAATAATTGCTTCTACAGCTTCCAAAAGCCTGGACACCTATACATTTAATAACTTTTCTTGTTTGCAAACTCGCTCGTCTACACTAAATACAGGTTTATATCAGGACTATTTCTTGTATTAAGGAGAAAAGGGTATCAAAATAAGAAAAAAAAATTGTAAATGTAAGAAAAATTGCACATACAATATACTGTAGATACATGTTCAGTTTTTGTACTATAAAGAAAACCCCATACTATGGTTAAGTATTGTAAACACCAGTATACCTGGGTATAGACATTAGGAACAGCTCAAGTGAAATTATTATATCAGACTAGCTAACTTGTTACAAAACAAGGTAGAGTAACAAGGTATTTATAACTTAATTCTGGTATATAGACTTACACTTGCCACCTTTTAGTGGGATTGCATATTGCATATTCAGGAGAATAAACTGCAAAACAACAAGACTGAGTAGGGATGAGCAAGGATCAAGGATCAAGAGAAAAAGGACTCGCAAATCCAGCTGTTGAGACTCATCTTGGCCTTATACTCTGAAAGTAATTAAAACAGGAAAGAGGAATTAAGACTGCACGTCTCCGG
Organism: Anguilla rostrata; assembly: GCF_018555375.3. Lineage (NCBI taxonomy): Eukaryota > Metazoa > Chordata > Actinopteri > Anguilliformes > Anguillidae > Anguilla > Anguilla rostrata. The sequence continues at coordinate 18,951,958 of NC_057950.1, read as the reverse complement.
GACACAAGCGATTTTTGAACAGGGATAAACCAGCTGCTAGCCATGATCCACTTTCCCAGACTGGCTTCCGATCTGGCGTTACAGTACCGCCAGCTTTCTAGCACATATCCGTATAATTCTAAGCTTTTCCAATATCCATTTACATCATTCCAGATTTCTGGCAGCCAAAACTCTAAAGTCAGTAAATTATTTATCACTTCCCCAAGAATTCCTTCTTGAATGAATTCCTTGTTGATTTTGTTGTGGATTATGATATCACAACACCCAGTTAAACCTCTTTACATAATGCTACATTATAGCTTTTAATATGGCCATTGAGGCAAATATGTCTTTGTGTTAAATTAATTGTATTCAATATGTTTAGAACTACTAATGTTTGGTTGATGTATTCCAAAGCTCCAGACCTGAAATTGGATTAGAGTTCAATGACAAGTCATTTGCACGGTTAAATTAATTTGTGATTGGCTCTCCCTTTCCCTTCAATCTACATTCATGATTATGAGCAGAGCCAGACTTGTCTAAAGCATGTCACACGTCTCAATATGGGGAATTGATAAGGAGGGATCATTTCAGGTTGATATAGCAAAATGTATTTTGAGCCTTTTTCCACAGATACAGGGGCTGCATGAATCTCCTGCGTCAGATGTTGAGTCTGAAATTATTACAGGAGATGGTGTTGAGAGACCATGTGTTTAGTGAGAAAGTATCATTGGGTATGTTGAGTATGAAGGGTGTTTTGTCACTAGGTGTGTTTTATTTATATAGCACTTTTCAAACAGTGGTTTGCAAGTGCTTTACAAAATGGAAATAAATAAAAGAATTCAGAAATAAAGAAATTGAAAAATAATAGAATAATAGAAATGGAAAAATGATAAGAAGCAAAGTACATAAAATGGGAGAATGGTAAAATAAAAAACAAAATAAATACATCCAACATAAAATACATAATAATAAATGTACTAATTAAAAGCCAGCCTAAATTAGTGTGTTTTTAGCTGTGTTTTAAAACGGTCAAATCTGATATATTCTGGTAGAGTGTACCACAGCTTTGGGGCATAAAAACAAAAGGCTAACTCTCCACTTTGCTTATTCTTTACTTTTGGAATCTTTAGCAGACCAGTGCTGGAGGATCTATGGGCTCGATTGGGGACATCGAAGCAATCACTCATATATTTAGGTGCAAAGCTATTTAGTTCTTTACAAACAAGTAAAAGAACTTTAAAGTCAATGCTAAAAGACACAGGTAACCAATGCAGGGTAGCAAGAACTGTGGAAATGTGAGCTCTCATATTTGTCCTGGTCAGTATTCTTGCAGCTGCATTTTGAGCAAGCTGTAGTCTATCATTTGAATTTTTTGGAAGCCCCGCAATAAGAGCATTGCAGCAATCAAGTCTGCCTGTAATAATTACATGAATCAACCGCTCGGAATCTGACTGTGAGAGAGAAGGTCTTACTCTGGAAATGTTTCTCAAATGAAAAAATGCTGTTTTTGTCACTGAATTAATATGTGAATTCAAGCTCAGATCAGAGTCAAAAATGACCCCCAAGTTCTTTACTTTTGGTTTACTTTTTAACCCAAGAGGGCTCCGTTTATTTTATAATGACAGTTTACTATTGCATGAACCCTAATGAACTAAATGCAACACAAATGAAATGCTGTCTTGGAGAAGATATGCTGTAATGTGTATTACTACAAGGATTCTCAGCCTGCTGCCCCCTGTGGTCACTGGTGGTAGGTCTATACTGGGCATCTTTATACCATCAGTGGCTATAGTCTGTCCAAGTCCTCCATCGCACGCCAAGATCACAGTGATAGGCTCCGCCCATGCTGTAGAGAGGGGAGAAGACAAACATCAGACTCATGGGTAAACAGGCCTGCAGACCCATTTTTTCTGAGAAACCAGAGAGGAGCTCCACCAATCACAGAGCACATTGGCAATAAATAACAGAACAATACTGACAGTGATTGCTGGATACTCTCCAGCCATACTTCCAAGAACCCTTACAATATCCAGGGTCATCTAGCCAGAAGGTATCCACCAATTACTGTTCCCATTTTCCTCGTAGTGAACAACATGCTCTGCAATTGGTGGAGCTCCTCTCCGGCTTCCGTGTGATAACACACCTGTTCCAACCACATTTGATTATCCCAGCAGATATGCCAGGTCCATCCTCCAAAGACCCTACTGCGGCAATAGTCCGGGAGATAGATCTGTAACATTAAGGAATGTAAAGTTACCTTCTTCCCACATCTGCATGTGAAACATAGCTCTTAAAAAAAAAAAAATGCAGTCTGGTTGTCATGGTTTTGGCTGATGCCACCATTTCTTTTCCTTCCTGCGCCTTTTCTTCAGTTATTACGGCCATTGGTTTTTTCATGCACCTTTTCTTCAGTTATTACGGCCATTGAGTTGATTGAATTATACACGTGCAAATTTCCTTTTACAATTTGCACCTGTTGGTGTTCTATTTAAACCCTGAGCAAGCCGATAAGCTTTGCTTCAGTGTCACTTATGTTGCACGAAAGCCGGTATTCTGTCAAGCGAGGTAAAGGTAAAGGTATAGGATTGAGTTGCGATATTGGATTGTTGTGGCTATAAAATTAGCACAACAGTCTTTAGCTTTTTTAGATTGTTGGCAACAAGTTAGTGCCACAATCTAAGCTCAGTATTCTTTCTTTAGGGTTTTACTTTTTCAGCCTCGGTTCGAGGTCTGTTTTCTTTGAGTTGCCCCGTTTTCTGCTCCGGCAGTTTTGTTTTATTTTCATACTCCTTAAGCTTTAGTTCTTTTTTACCCAGTACGTGGGTTGTGTAGAGCTTTTCTTTGGGATACTCTCCCTAAGGAGTATTGTTTTCCTTTCCCTTGTCTCTTGAGACTTTGTGGCTATTTTACCTCTGGTTAATAGCTTAAAGAACCCCCCTGTTCAGTCGCGGTTGGTCTCCCAAAACTCCAACTCCCTCACACTGGTGAGTCCAGCAAACTCCACAATTAGGTTGCCGAGCCATGTTTATTAAGAAAAAAACAACAGTTATATTTATTTGTAATTCAAAGTTAAAGACAAATTATGAATACACATTATGTTGCAGCAGACTTCCCCTCAGCAAAGCTTATTGATCTTACTATCAATACCACTGCATGGCATCTACAAACCGTGCAGTTACAGTAAATCAGGTAGTGCTGGAACAAAGTGATTGGACAATCTATCCCATAATTAATGGTTGAGAGCAAAAAAGTTTTTTCTTTTTCTACATAAAACATCAAAGAGAACAGAATATGCATTACACACTCAATGAGGTAGTGGTTGTTAAATTTTCATAAAGTCATTAAAAATGCAGCGCAACAAGCATCACAAAAGTTCACATGAGTGTGGATAGGGATTTTCATCTCATGCAAAGTATTACGCCATGAGTGTTTCATGTTAATATGTCAAGGCAGAAGCTTATTTATTTATTTATTTATTTATTTATTCTGTATCTGACATTCCATCAAAAAGTTAAATGGCATTATACCTTTCAACAGGCAATCGCATCCAGAAAGACTTGAATTTATACATACAGCACATTTACGCAGCTGAATATTTACTGAGGGAATTCAGGTTAAGTACCTTGATTAAGGGCAGCAGCCCAGCTGGGAACCTCTGAGTTGCTAGCCCATTTCCCTAACCACTATACTGTACTGTCACTCTATAGCGCTGAGGGAAATGTCTCTCCCATGTGCATCAAGCCCATTGAGTATGCACACAACATTCATTCATTTGCAACTGTGAAGCTGTCATCCCAGGTGCACCAAAATGCCTGGCTGCCCTTCGCCCATATAGACCGCTCCCTGTTCATTTCAGACATGTCTGAGACTCATTTGACTGTCACTAGTTCATTTATCCCTGCGTCTCCGTGCCAACAGAACATGTGGCACACAACCCACAGAGAACAACACTTGGCAACTTGTCCCTACAGTGAAGACATCAAAGAATTGGGTGTCAGTAAACAGGCGTTCTTTGAATACCCTTAAACAGAGCTACACAGCTGATTTAGACATCCAATATATCCATACAGCTATTGTACGTATGTACACCTGCTGTTCTGTGTAATAACCAAGAGACAAAAACATTCTCTCTGTCTTTGTCTATATATATAGGTTATATTTATTATTTATTTTTAAAATATTACCTAACCCAAAACCTTCTACACCCTTCTGATCAGTGCACCACAGTGATATGAGACTAGCTATGACAAACTAGAAAAGTCCATGCAACAGGTCATACTCAGACACAAAATTAGTTTGAACTGCACTGTGTGCAACAGACCTACTAGAAGACCTCTACCAAGGAAGTATGCAATCAGACATGTATTTGCTAACAGTACAGATGACAATGTAACAATTTTAATGAACAGGAGTCTTCTCAGCCCTTTTGATAATACAGTGTATTGTCCGGCTCATATCCAATTCATTACATATAAATAAGCAAAATATTTTAATCTGTTTGATTAACAGTGAAACACAGAATCAGTTATGACGCATTATACATGTCACAGATTATAGGTGTCCGTATTCAAGACATAGTTTATGATTCTACACAGTACATGTGCTCAGGAAAGTCCATACCATCAAATGTATATGATATTAACTAACTTTTATTCAGCTCTGTGGAAATAATTGTAACAAGCATTTGCTCTACCAGAATTGATTTGCCTCCTTTCATTTGATTAATGGCTTTCACAGTCTGATTAATGTGTATTAATGTGCGATTTTTCACAAAAGGTTGTTTTGGGTAGTTTTTTATTTATAATTTTTTATAGATCACCAGCACTGAATTGTTGTGCCATTGGTTATGAAAACGTGAATACCCATTTGGTATCATATGGTAGCTCCACCCACTGATTCTTACATCACTACCACAAAATCTTCAAAACAACTAGCTTACCTAAGAAAAATCTCAAACCACATTCTATTTTGAGAAAAACCTGGCCAAGAATCAATTACCATTAAGCGTTTTAAGCCCTGGAGAAAAGATGACAAATGAAAATAACATTATGGCTGACATTATGTCTGTTCAAGGACTATTGCTTATAATTACAATATTTCCGAGCAATGAGGTATAATGGGGCTGAATATTAAGACAGCATTTATTGTAATATGGCTGCAACTTATATCATCAACATGGTACTGTCTAACTTTATTATCTACCCTGCGAATGACCTGCGGACTCCTCCTTTATAATGAAAGCAGTCCTTTCATGTGATGATTCACAGCACAATATATATATATTCAGTACCTTCCTTCCCCAAATGAAAATCACACAGATCGCCTCGGTTTTGGTGCAACCCATTCCTTTGGCTCTGATATAGCATTATAGAGCAGGGCTGTGTATACTTGCAAGTGTGGCAGTGAGATTAAAAGCTTCTTTGATGAGTGAAAATGGAACGCTCTGTGAGATTGTCCCTGGTGAAGCCCATCAAACCAACGGAAGCGCTCCAGAACATTAAAAACCCATTCCAGCTCTTTGACTCACACACACCAGAACAAACTGTTTCTGGGGTCAAGGCACAGAGACCTCAAGCATGCGGGGCTGGAAGTAGAGAGCGGAAAAAACATTACAAATAAAATGCTCTCTGTGTCTTAACATTTGAATTGTTTACCACTACGGTGGGAAGTAAACAATCTGAGCCAACATCTGGCTGGCCAGAAACGCAGTTCCCACACAGGGACGTTGGCCCAGCATTGTGGTTCAGCACAGCATGGGATGCAGGTAGAGAGATATCTGAAGCAGGCAGAGATTACTGTGACTATGCTGGAGTGGGAATCCCCCGATTTAATGGTATAAATCCGGGTTCAACATCCTCTCACAGGTGGCTGTGAATGATTAGCCACAGGCCACAGTGGAGAGGGGAATTCCAATGAACATTAAAAGAGTAGCTGCATGTATCACTAGTACTATTGTCGTTATCTCGAGTATTACGTCATTTATCCCAAGTATTAAGTGCATTTATCCCCAGTAACAATGACAATATTAATTTATATACAGAGCCGTGAAAAAAAGTTTGTTCCTTTCCTGATTTCCTCTATCATTGCATATTTGTCACACTGAATGGTTTCAGATCTTAAGACAAAATGTAATATTAGACAAAGGGAACCTGAGTAAATGCAAAGCACATTTAAAAAATAATTTCATTTATTTTGTTAAAGTTATCAAACACCCTTAGTTACTAAATCAACCAATTAATTACATTTAATTGATAATTAGATTCAGCTGATTGGACAAAGCTAGGCTTGACTGCGGCAAGCCCTGCTGAAGTTTTGGAGTGTGTTTGATAACTGTTTTAATAATCATTTAAAAATGTATTTTGTGTTTACTCAGGTTCCCTTGTCTAATATTACATTTTGTCTAAATATCTGCAGCCATTGAAACCTGGCCTGGCATGCTTACTATTCATGTGATTATGTCCCAGCACATTCTGTGCACGGTGTTCCCTCGCATTACTGCGCACAGCTGATGTCCTGGCAATCCAGTCATCACTTTTTGAGATAGGCCTATATTGATCAAAAATCGAAAGTTTGGCCTGATGATGGTGCTAGTGGAAAGCCCATGGGGTCACCAAAAACAATAGGTTTCTTATTCTTGAATGTTCATGAATGTTCACAGCAAGTTTCATGGCAATCTGACCATTACTTTTCCAGATACGTCAGTCACAAGTTGACAGCCAAACACATGGATAGACATCCTTGGCGGAGGTAAAAATCTGTCATAAAGCTCACATGAAAAGAGGCGGGGAAAAGAAACATCTCCAGGCCAGTGTGTCATATCAATCCAAATTTCATTACACATTGTATCTGACAGAGCAGGCCATAACTCTTGTGCTATGATGTGTTTAGCCATAACATGCAATACTCTGAACCTCACAGACTTTCTCGATGGCATGCATACTGCAGTGCTGTATATGGCTACTTTAGCAGTTCTGAACTTGCAGCCATGAGGCTATCAGCAGCATGCATCATGCTGCATACATCACGCCAGCCCTGTCAGCCAGATTCAATATTTAGCCTGGACTGGATACACTCCTGTGTCATTTGCGCGTCTAATCCATCAGCTCTGTCACAGAGCGCAGGCACGCAAGGCCGCCTTCTCATCAAGCCCGCGCTCTTCTCTCTTTCCCTCTGCGCACAGGAGGAGGAAGTCGGACGGCGACCTGGTCAGAAAAACCGCCAAGTCTAACCTTGAACCGCGAGCCGACCCCGAGGGGGACCGGGAGTCCGACCTACTCCCCCTGTCACTGCACCGCTTCCATCACTGTCAGGGGGCCAGGAGCCCCGTCCCGTCCATGGAAATGATGCCCGCGGATCGGGCAGGAGAAAGGCTGGTTCAGCACTTTTCTCCAGCACTTATCTTTTATTCATTTAATATTATCATTTCTTACTCTGGCAGATGCCTTGTGCTGGGCCCATCTCAGGCAGATTAGTTCTTCCGAAGGCGGCACGTCAATGTGGAAAAGTAATGGTTAAAATGAAATCAGTAATTGCAATAGCAGAGGCACACTGTGCCGCACACTGATCAGTAGCTGAGACTACAACACACTAAAGCACTTTCCACCTACAAATAAAAGACTGTTTAAGCAGCTCAAGCTTGTGTGGGGACATACTACTGCACCCTATTGGAGTTACTCTATCAGATGGACTCTGTCAGAGTTCATTAAACACTGAATACTTCATTGTGTGCTTTAGCACTTCATTTGCACAAGACTGGAGTGTGCTTCTCATCTATATGATTTAGAGATGGACTTTAATTTACATCAGTCCTTTGAGAAGATTTATAATCACAGGATTAATGTTTTATTCAGTGATTCAGAACTGACAGATCCAGGGAAAAAATATATTTTGCCCTTCAGCCAGTTCAACAATTCTTACTAAATTACAATGGTTATCCAACTACAGTATTCAAGCAAAAAAAAATGTAGTTACACGAGCAAAATATTAAATGCTCTAAAGCTATGGTTGATTTTTTTCATGGTAATGGAAGGATAAAATGGTAATGTAAGGACAGCACTAAGAAATAAATTATACTGATGAGAGGAAAACAAAGATGAGCAGGTTTCTGCCTCATTATTCCAGGACACGCTGCTTTTAAAACACAATGAACTGTGCTGACAAAAATGAAATGAACTGAGTCAAAATGCATTCACCGTTTCTTAAACTCAGCAAGATCAAAACCATAAACACGCTCCATTTTCACACAGAAGAGCTTCACAGACAAAACTTGAACCATCTAGTCCTCCTCTCCACCAGTGTCACAATCAACCAACCCTACACAACCATGAAATGTATCACACAAATACACTAAACAAATTGAATAGGCTAAACAATGTACTTTACCGATATGAATCACGAAAATGATCACATATTTGTTTGGCATTCTGGCTGACTGGAGCAGACAGCCATGTCAGTCACCCATACGCTGCTCTGACAGACAGCTAGCCCACAGCTCCAGTCACAAGGGAGGGTGAAAAACACAGGTAGATAATAAAATTGGGGTGAAAGGGGCAGATTTGCCTCCTTATGACTAATGTATGAGAACTCCATTAATGAAAAGGCCAAAGGTGAGATTCAGCCACCCCCAGCTGCCCCCAAATCTTTAAAATCCAACTCATGAGTCCCAGCTATGACTTAGATCCACCTCTGAAGCCCTCTTTCCATTTGCTACTGCGTTAATCTGTTTCTGCCTTCTGCAGATTCCAGAAAGCCTCTTAAAAGGCAAGCTTCAGCAGTATTCTGCATACAAAGCAAGGCTCTAGGATTTCTAAATGAAGCTCTGAAAAGGTAAAGGTAAATTATTCTACTCACTGTTGTCATCGTTCCTTTATTCATTTGATCTATTGTGTTTGCCTTCTTTAGCTTCAGCTTCACTGTATGGTATGCTATATTATGGATTCATATCATGGATTCTTTTTTATGGTTTGATTGAGACCGCACTTGACTTGCATAATAATAATAATGATAATAACAGACTGGATTTAAATAGAATCTTTCACACCATGATCCACCATGATTTCGTAAGTTATGATTATAATGAGAAGTGTTTTTGCCTCCATGGTGCATCTTTATAGATACATTATTGCCAGGGTTGTGCCTGTCTGTCTGTCTGTCTGTATGTATGTATGTATGTCTGTATGTATGTATGTATGTATGTATGCATGTATGTAGCCTATGTCTGTCTGCCTGTTTGTTTCAAAGTGGTAAACAGAAAAATGAAGAAACTAAGGTAAAGAGGGAGAAATTATTTGCAGTTACACTCATTTACACATAAATAACACCCAAAGGCTCCCCAATAAGGCAGTTGTAAAGCTACAGTACATTGAGCTACACTTTACTGGGCACACGTGGCCCACAACCAGAATTCAATCAACTTGATTAAAAAGTTTACCTTCATTACTCAAAACGAACATGACCAAGTCATATTCAGGTTTTTTTTTTTTTTTTTTTACTAAAAAAAAAGTGGGAATCACTTTGTAATATTTTTGGTTACAGCGGTGTAATAGAGCGGTAATATCCACTGTATAAATTATTTAATATACATGGTTAAGTTTTAGTCCAATTTAATGCATGAATGAGTAAAAGACCATTCGGTTACCAGTTGTCATGATTAGGGCCATTACACTCTCTTTGGCTCTTTGGCTTATCGCCATAGGGGAACGCTTTTAGGTCCTTTATGAAATACTCTGTGGTAGGTGTGAAAAGTTTAACAGTTTGCAGACTGGGCCATTTGCTCTACGATGTTCAACCCTTGAACTAGATAGGGTTTCCCCTACAGAGTCACAGAGGAGCTTTTTGGAACCCTTTATTCTGAGAATGTATGGTACTGCAGGACAGGTGAGATACACTTTTACCTGTGTGCCTGTCTTCTCTATCCTATACACCTGTATACATCTGCTATCTGATACATAATGACGCTGCCTGCGTCTGTTGCAAAGTTCAGATCCACCATCCTGTGATTCATGCACATTCAGACTAGAAAAACAACTGATAACAAATCTTAGAGTGGACATGTTTTCCATTTGAATTTTCTCAGGAACACAACGTGTGTCACCTTCGAGAGAAATACGGGCTGTGTAAAACCTCAGGACTGAGGGAGGAGAAACACGGTGGGGGGGAGAGGGTAGTGCACAGGAATGCTATTTTTCTTCACAGGACGATATTTCGTCAGAAGGCGTATATTTAAAAGATGCTTCTCTCTCGGCAGTATGACAGTTGTATATTTTGGAATCACAGAGTGTTTCTGCTCATTTAACCAGCTGAGTTTTTGGACACTTTTTGTGCATCCCACTAAAAATAACAACAGCAAAACAAATCAGCCAGCAAAGGACCATCTGTTGTGTAAACAGCCATTGGGACAGTCCTTGTAGAATTCAATCAGCTAATCAACTCTGAAATAGCCATACAGAGGATGTTGTCCCCCCCCCCTTTTGCTAATACTGGAGATATGATCGCATGCATTTCAACATGAATTGTGTTTTGAGATGACCATGAGATGACCATTGTATAATCACTGTTTACGCTTCATAGACATGCAGCTGTGAACTGCCCGTGCCAAATAAACACATGAACAATAACCCACCACATACCAAATTCATTATTAATTCTTCATAAAATGTTTGAATAAAACGCACTTTTATAACCAGACTGGCTAAATGAGAAGAATAATCTCCACAGTAAAGGCCTATTTATCAAATGAAAAAAGACTGTGATCACAAATGGCCATTTGGGTCACTGAGAGGACAGCTAGGCTGAACACATAACATGGCCTGTTGTGAGTTGTATGAGCGCAAACATGCACACAGAGGAGCTTCTCAGTGTGCCCCACTGACTGCTGGGAGTCACAAAGCTGCTAATGACAGCGGTCCAAAGCCACATCTGTCCTTTCTGACACATGCTCAAGCCAGAACCAAATGCAAAATCACCCCACCAATGAAACCATTAATAGGAAATTTTCAGCTGGGCTGATGACTGCAAATAAAAGACTGTACGTTGCCTTTGATGAAACCAATAACACAGGTTTATTTCACTGTATAGGATGAATGCCGGTTCCTTACATGCGGTCTCACTCCATGAGAGGCCCGTACACAGGGAACATGCTTATTTCGTTGATAATTTACAGACCACCACCCGAGTAAGCAGTCCCAGCTACCAAAACCATTTCACAGATGCAAACAAAACAGCGATTTAGGACACTAGCTCTTGGAACATTGCGACTTCATTGATTTGCACAGATGCAAAAGTCAACAGACAGATTCTTCAGTATTCAGTCTTAATGGCAGAAGAATGTAGCCCATTGATTGGACGCATAGAAATGCTTCTTTGCAAGCTTTCAGTGAATGGGTCTAAACAGTGATTTTTGTTGTTCTTCATACTATGCTGGACCACAGACGATTTCTACAAGACATGTAACATAGATCCCTAAGCTAGAACAGTGTAGGAATACAACAGGTGACAATACATGTCACAGCATTTGAAGGAAGGTCTACTGAATACATTCTTTCAACAATTAATTAAACCTACACCATATCTTCTTTTTTTCCCCTTTAATTTCAATGATCATGGTTATTACAGTCTGGTAAGAAATGAAAATATTTTCTACCTTTGCAGAGTTCTCAAGCAGTCCAATAAACCAGTTTTGTTTCATTAAACTATTTTATTTTTATTTTTTGTAATTCCATGCTGAAACTCATCATGCAGCAGTTGTCCTCATAAAATATATTCATTTTATCACAATGCAAGAGATAAATACAGTACTACTTGAAGAGCAGGGTTTACAATAGTAGGTCAAATAAGCCGAAGTACAGGCAATGGCAGGCTGCACTTCTTTTCCACATAAATTATGTGTTATTGTGTGAGATCATTTGAGCCAAAATGTCTCTCCACAGACACACAGTATTACACTTCACATTGTGCGAAACTACAGGGGCCCATTTTAAAATGGTACGTTTTTTTTACATCTGTAGCTAGCACCAAATCAATCCTGCTCTGAAGAGAACGGGATGCACAGTGCATGCAGCCGGTTATCCAGCAGCCCTTGAATGTCGGAAATTGTGAATTAGTGAAATTTATAACCCAACAGGCGGCTCCCCCGGTTTCCTATCGGAGGCAGAGAAACAGCCCAGCAGGCGGTACAAGAGTGGGGCAGTGCTGGAACATTCCGCACGACACTCCGCAACACAGTGTTCCGAAGCACAGAACTTCAGTTAGCAAAAGTCAAACACCCCTTAATCTCTATCCTAATAATCAAGTCTCGTTGGATATGAAATCATAATGAGAAAGAAATCATGTTTTCAGCTGGGGAGGCTGAACGACTGATACAGCTGAGAGAGAGTGCAAGGGGAGGAGCTCAAGTTAACGAGAATGGAAAGTCAACAGTGTGCATTATATCTAAATCTTATTTTGACAACAAAATGTGCCCTGTTTTGTTTTTATCATAAATTCCTAGTGGTGCAGCACTGTTTACCAGAGCACATGTGATGCATTGCTTCAGTAATTATTCCAATAAATTAATAAATGTGGAAACAAAATAGATGAAATATTAATATAAAATGACAGGGAAGTGTGGACACATTTTCATTGTGAGGAGAAAAGTAATGGAGTAGTCGTTCCACAGTCTACATCCAAATCCTCAGAATATGAATGTAGGCAAAAACAAACAAGAAAATGGATGAAATAGAAATACTAACATAAAGCAAAGCCACAAAAGCACATGGAGTCTCAGGGGACTGTGCGGGATCTTACACATGATTAACTGCTGCAGTCATGCACCCGTCTGCCCCTGCGAATCACAAGGCCAGGCCTTGCGTGTGGAAGCCTGTATCAAAAGGCAGGGAAATAAAAATATTTTTAGAAAAACATGGCCAACTTGACAGGTTTTCAGTTGTTTCTTTGAGGAGGGGGGGAGGGACAATGTAATTGGAGCATTAGTGCTTCAGATTTTAGCCACAGCAGTCCCCAGAGGTTCGGGTCAAGGCGGTCTATTAGGGGAGACGTCTGGAGGACAGATGCTGTCGAAGGCGACGCTCCTGGCAGCCGCTTCCTGCAGTTTCTGCTGACCTAAGGAGACATTCTGCAGTGATGGTGACACTGTAACATACCGTCACCAGTGAGCATGCTGGGTGGCTCACCTCTGTTTTTTTCTTCTTTTGCTTTTGCTCCCGAGACATTTCTCAACATCTTGGACAGAAGGTCCTTCTGCCTGTCCGCTTGATATTTCAAGCTAAAGGTCAAATCACCCCTCGGGGAGCAGTATTGAGTGTTCGTAAAGCTGCATGTGTGTAAAAGTAGCACAAGCCGCCTTTCAAAGTTTAGGGCTACCCCCTTTAATCAGTTCATCTTCTGTACTTACCACTATAAGACCGGGGGTGTCTTATCCCAGTGGTGTACAATGCAGTCTTATCCAAGAAGGGTAGTGTGGGCTATCTTCCCTCTCGCCAATCACTGAAAAGCCTGATTCAGCCCATCAAGGTCTTGACTGAAGGCCATGGTGAGTTAATGAGTTAAAAGAGGGGATTCATTGAAAGCCCATTCCTATACTGGCTCACCTTTGACAAGACTGAATACTCCGGTGCTAAGCTGTCTACTGGCTAGCTCACCTATGACACGGCTGGCAAACTTTTGCTTTTCATGCTGAGAAAGTAGTTTTACATCATCGGTAATGGAGTCATCCACAGTGACACTCTGCTGCCAATCCTCTATAATTCAACAGGCTCAGAATAAGAGCATCTGCCAAATGAGTGTTATGTGCAAATATACGACTCATGTCAATGTCCAGAAAGTTTAGACAGAATTCCCTTTAGTGTTCAGCCCCAAAGCAATTTGTGAGACAAATGAGAAAGTTACAGATATTTCTTTTAAATGAAGAAAGAAAAGAAGCCATTTGTCTTTCTCAATTCTTAAGAAATATTGCTCTTGGTTTGCAAAGACAGCAAGGGTAGAGTGTTCTTTTTTTCTCTTGTTAGCAATGATTCTTCATTCTTCATGTCTCTGATCAGCTTGAGCTCATGAAATGACACTTGTGGACTATAGTGCACCTCTGTAACCCATTTGGATGTCCCCAGGCCTAAATCAAAGTTTCCCTGTCCTGTTTACAACCTGTGCTGAAATATCCTCCATGTTTTCATTGTGAAGAGCTCAAATAGTGAGATATGCATCGGACATATTTCAACATACTGACTGTAGACGGGTAAAAGGTGCAATGCTCCCTTAAGAAAATATACAAATATTCTTAAAAATATGATGTTTGGGTAACCCTGTCACCCATTATATAAGATACTGGTCACCAGGCTAAGGCTAGGCTGATTTCCATGCTTTTAATACAGAAATTATTTATTTATTTATTTTTACAAGCGAATGTGACACATTTTACCTATACGTTGTCTGCCTAAAATATATACAAGGGTATTATTCAACGTACATATTTATATGGCAATACATTTGCATTGTGTAAGGGCCACGGCCTGGTGGGTGAGAGTAAGAAGCAGAACCCCTTGATGAGGAAGGAGTGGTCATCACGGTGGTCTTTCATAAGTTCCTCTGGCGCGACTGCCAGACCCCCTCTGCCACCCCCACCCATTCACAGAGCTCCTTTGCACATCCTCAGAGATAAATCATCAGAGACAAGCTAATACTCTCTGAGCAAAGTCTCTCCTTTCCTTCTCTCCCCAGGGGTACAATGTGACATCTGTTTTCTGTGTATTTCTCCTTCTTGAGGCAGCTTGAGTTACTGGATAATTCTGGACAATTTAGTGGTGTAGGTTGAGCACAGGAAAGATTCCACTGCTAATGAGCACAGGTAGAGCACAGGGAAGATTCTATTGCAAATGAACACAGGGAGAGCGCAGGGAAGATTATACTGCTAATGAACAAAGGTAGAGCACAGGGAAGATTCTACTGCTAATGAACACAGGGAGAGCGCAGGGAAGATTCTACTGCTAATGAACACAGGTAGAGCCCACAGAAGATTCTACTGCTAATGAGCACAGGGAGAGCGCAGGGAAGATTCTACTGCTAATGAACACAGGGAGAGCGCAGGGAAGATTCTACAGCTAATGAGCACAGGTAGAGCCCACAGAAGATTCTACTGCTAATGAGCACAGGTAGAGCACAGGAAAGATTCTCTATGCTTGTTGTCATGTGAGTACTGCAATTCACTCTGGTGAACAAGTGCTATGATGTCATTAAATATGTATCTGATTGATTGCCAGGCTATGTAATCAAGTGTTGTCCGTGTATTTATGATAACGGAATGCTTTCTGATTTCATAATGAAAGGACTGTTAGACTGCCTACACCATATCGGAATATTTATAAGGAGGGACTGCACTCAATCAAATTCTCTGACAGCGGTCTAAATGGATGAATGAAACTCAGTTTAACAATACTGTTGCCTAACTGAGTTTCATAGCAGTGCATTTATCAAGATACGCAATATGGGAGTCATAAAGGCACGGGTTACCTCAGTGAAGATATTAAAAGACATTACGATTGCATCAAGCCTTTATCAGTTTATGACTGCACCTCTGCTTACTTATATTATTTCTGAATCCATGAAAATTTAGATTTGTGGCTATCCAAAAGGAGATATATCCTGTCAACATAAGTAATTCTTTGTTTTAAATTATCACCGCATCACTGTGTTTCCGGCAAGAGTGCAATTCTGCCTTTTATCCTGTGTGGCACATTGGAAAATTGCTAAAAAGAAAAAAAGAAGCAACAAAAAATAAAAACAATTACTGTTGTTCATTAGGGCCCCGAGGGCCTCGTTTTGTATTGTATTGTTTGTATTGCTGTTTTTATAAGTACCTTCCATCCTGGTGATGGATAAAGACATAACAAACTGCATTAACACACTCAGAGCCTCAGAGCTTGATCACTTTTGGCTCATTAATCAGCCAGACCGACAGCTGGGGAGGGGGACTAGTTGACAGGAGGTGTTGGCAGTGGGTGGAGTCAGCTTTCGAGGGAGGAGCCACAGGGGCGAGGGCCGAACAACTGCGCTTAGCAACCCATCGCAAAATTACAACATCACACACAGGGCTATATTTCTAGCTACCATTCACATGCCTAGCCATTTGCCAATACCCGTTAGTGTAATAAATTATATGTTTTTTATTTTGCACAGTCACATATATATATCGCTGTATATAAGTATCTTTATTGTTGTTATTGTCGCTGCTCTCGTTAGTAATTTCCTTAAGTTAAGCACTTCCTTTAAATTTATTTGCTGGATAATGGTAGCTTTGACCAACTTGAAAAGCCACCAAGCTAGCTGTGACTAAATAATGTTTGCAGCAGTGTTTGTTGTTCGCAAAAGTATGACATTGATTAGAAAGCTGCATTGGAATTCAGTGGATCTAGTGCTGTTTAAGAGAGAAATGTGTCCAGATAAAAACATCCAAGTTTCAAATGCCAGTTTAAATCACACTGTGACTGGGACGGTTATGTCAAACTCCCATTCATTTTCACCATAGAAAAACTACCCTTTGATCAGGAGATCCATATATTGGTAAAGGTTTTACTCTGTGTTACGTCAGACACCTGAAGCTCATTAGTAATGACAGGGCTTCATCATAGAAGCCACCACCTGCAAGGCTCTGTCAGACGCACTCTCACCCCTCTGAACTCCTCTTCCGGAAGGATCTGAAGTGTGATGTCACACACGGCACACAAAGCTTTCCACTGCCTTCCATGCACCTTCTTCAAACACCTGCGCCTGTCTAATGGTGATGGGCTATTAGCAGCAAAGCAGGCTGCCAGAGCAACAGAGTTAGAAATGCAATACTGCCACAAATAACAGCCATGCATTTGAACTGGTCCTGAATTTTCCAGATGTGAAATTCTAACTCAACAAATTCAAGGCAACAAATAAAATATATCACGTACGACAAATAAAACGCAAGCTTACATTTATTACTCAAAGTAAAAAGCCCCATAATTAGTACACTCAAAGCCCTTTAATTAATTATGTCTGAACAGTGAATTTCTGCTGGTAATCTTATTTTAAGAATAATAGCTTTCTTGTACCCAGCAGCACCACATTGAAAGGGTTATCTCTGACACTCTGGAAAGAGTCTCTTTATTTGTTTTACTCCTAAATTCATGATTCTTGCATTTTAATTGGAGCCTTAATGACAGGAAAATGCATTGGGAGCAAGACAGTTTAGATAAAGCTGTTTGCTCTGGGGGTGTTCTGGGAGCAGAGACAAACAGGAGGACATGGCGAACAGGGAGGGGAGCCCACTGCACACTCATTAGAGAACTCCCACTCGAGGAAGCTTAGTATGCTGGGAAGATAAACTCCACAACACAAGGACAGTCTCTGGACAATGAACCCTCCCCTATCACTCCCCCAACACACACACACACATACACACACACCATAATGAGCAACAGCTCTGAGAAAAGGTCAAGACCACAAACTTTGTGTAACACCGCGTTTGGGAAGAGTCTTTGCAGTTCCAGAAACTGGCAAGTTTCACTGCGTGATTCACGCAATCATTACACAATTTTCATATTTGAGCTAAGATAGTCCACGGATAGGACCACAGTCAAACCGTCAGCAACAGGAAACAAGGTTGTGAGGTTGTGAGCACGATGTTCCCTGGGAAGCTACAGGGGTGTGCCTAACTTCAGGGCCTGGAGCGGGGTGGGAGGGGGGCTCAAAACATGATGAAAAGGTCTCTCCGCACCAGAAGCACCCGAGCGTTACAACACACACAACAGGAGCGATTGGAGCCTACTGCTCCAAAGGTCGTCCGTCTACCTGTCACTGTTCTGTGTGAGCACCTGCACCGGTAATCCAGGAAATGTCAACAGGAAACCCCGGCTGGACAGCTGTCACTCTGGAGAACCAAAGTGCACCAATGCGTATCATTGCATTTAAAGATGGCCGAGAAGCCAGCCGGGAATTGCTGTGCCATTCATATAGCAGCAGGATGTTTCTCATAGAACTCGTCTTAACTGTTCCCTTGGCTAAGCAGGCATGATTTTACAGCATATGCCTGTGAACATGTGCATGTCTGCTTTAGATCATTAAAAAGGTTCAGACACAAACCGACACAATGTTTATGGATGTTTTTTGTCCTTTTGTTTTTTCAGCTCTATAAATATATCATCACTCAAAAATCTATAAAGCTGAAAACCCCAGTGCAACTGCACCATAATGCTGGGTTTGTGACTGGGAAAAATAACCTTTTTTTGTTTACTATTCTTGGGAATCCTATTGCTTGGAGACCCAGGCTTTTTTTTATTGCAACAATGACATCATTAATTTGTAAGACAACATATGTCCAATTATCAATTTTAGTTTATTATTTATTACTTATTGGAAATTTCTACGTATACAAACTGGTAAGTTTTTTACAGACCGGAATGAAAGATTCAAAGGGAAATGATGCAAATGAGTGGCTAACAGACAAGCTATTGTACAACCTACGATAACAGCAGATTGATTAGCACTGAGGGCCCAGTGACAGTGTGCTTGCACATGTGACCGCTGTGCTTTACAGTCTCCTCCTGAAAACAGGCAAAGGCCTTGTTTGCGCACACTCGCGCTTTCAGTCAGACGACGTTCCTTCACCAAGCGCCATCACCGCGGCAGGGCTGTGAGCAACAACGACAAATCTGCGCCAGATAAAAAGAAAAACCCAATTTTACCCAAGATGCCAAATCAGATCACGACAAAAAGAGAACGGTAAACATTTGCCTCAAACTGAAATAAGACCACAGTAGAAAACAAGAGATTAATAACAGAGATGACGAAACATGAATCACAGTCGGCAGTTTATCATGAAATGAAACGCCAGCTGAATCGAAGGAAGTCATAGCGCTACGGTTTGAGAAGATAAAAGTGTAGCTGAAGCCAACAATTAAGTTAAATTTGATCAGTTAATACATACTGCACTGCAAGCAATTAATATTTTAAGATATTATCTTGGTAATAATTTGAATTTTATATTTTATTTGATAATACTTAAAGCTATAATGCATTACAGTTGACACACTGCTATTAGTTATATATGATTTACTAAAACATTTTTCCCATTTGTGTGGCATCATCGAAGAAATTAGAAATGTATAATGACTTAAATCACCAAACCCATCAGCATCTCCTTCAAAATGTTTCCAAGCAAGAAATGTGTGCTTAATGCTGGTCTTAAAGTGTCATCATTTCCCAGAATCCCAGAGGACAGTATGATGAATACAGTAGTTATGAGCAGGACCTTGTGGGCTTCCGTGTACAAGTCGGATTGCCTGGATTCAATCAACATTTGTCCTTAACTTTGACTCCCTTCTATCCCAAAAGCAAAAGCATGTCTGTTTTCCTTATTTGTAGTGGAATTGCTGAACTGAACATGACAGGTTCAAATCGGCTTCCTCTGTGATCCTATTTATTAAATTATTTTTTCATTCGGATGCTGTGCGTGCAATTAGGATAACTTGGACCTGACATATTTTAAATAATCTATGATATTATGATAACATAAAATCTGGTTTAATTTTTAATTTTTTTTTAAGCCTCTGATAGAAGACTAGATTTTATATATAAAGTTTTTTTTTTCAACTTTGGACAATCATTAATAAAATAGATACAAGTATTATATCATGAATCAATATGTAAAATGATCAATGATGGATTTTTTTTTACAGATGGCATACAGCTGTTTAGAGGGATTAAACAAGGATGCTCATTATTACTTCACAGCCTTATTGAAAATGTAGACAATTCCTCAAATCGACCAGATTTAAAAAATAAAAATAAAAAATGCAACCTGCTAAGAATCAGCCCATTAAAAAAAGACCTTTTTAATGCACCATGCCCCTTTCCTTTACAACAGAACGGTGGGCTGGTGAATGTCATTAGGAGTCAGATACCAAAGGATAACACTATATGTGAGAATTGCATTTGTTATCTCTTTATGTCTCAATTTGCATACTTATTCATCTCCTTACCCTTGCCATTTTTTCAAACTATTATGAAGACAAAATATTTAAATTCAGCAGGAATAACAAACCAGAAAAAAATAAAAAGGAAATATTCATACAATAACTATGAAATGACTACATCTAAAAGCATTAGATCTATCACTAAAGCATCAATGACTCAAAATCTGTATAACTCAGGTTAGTTCCCATATAGATTACTAAGACGTTTATCTCATCTCATATGTAAAAGCCAGGTTTATCCATTCATAAAATTAAAGCCATCCCTCTATTTATAGAGGAAGTGATCCCCGGTGCATCAGTCTTTCTGAATGAGTTCATAAATGCTAGGTTAAGTTTCCAGCACCAACCCAGATCATATTGAAGAAGGTAAACAACAGAATTTGTCAGGAACTGGTATTGAAAATTATTTTGATTAAAAAGTGTAAAATCAACAGAAAAATATAGGATTTTTTAAGGAGAGAATAAAGACGTAAAACCCAGACAACAGAGTGTTTCAATAACAGACATATAAAATTTTAGCAACCAGGAAAATGCTATGCCTACGGGATATAAGGAACTCAGACTGTGGAGGAGGAATCTCTAATCCATTTATTTTGGTACTGCCCATAGTATGCTGCTGGCTTCTGTACACAAGTACAACAATGGTTCACAGTTAATAACATTTTCCTTCAAGTGAGCTTGCGTTCGGTTAGGGGACCTGAAAGAAAACTGTCTAAAGATACATAACTATACTTTTGTGGTGAAAAAAAGATGCACTATATTCTATTCTATAGCACACACTACGTTGTCAATGATACTTGCTGTGGGTCTGGACAGTTACAGGCAACTTCAGCAGTGGCACCTTCTTTAGATCTTTCTTTGGCCTTGTCTTTTGGCTCCATGAATTTGGGGCAGGGTGGTGGCTGTGTAGCTGGAGTGCATGCTGCTTAGGCTGTGGGCGGCCGGTCATCTGTACTGTGTCTGTACTGGGCCGGCCGTCTGTACTGTGTCTGTACTGGGCCGGCCATCTGGGGATTACGATGCATTCTGGCTTCTCTGAGCCATGGTGGCCAGTTGCCTTTGGAACTGACCATATATACTGTATATATAAATATATATTTATTGTGCTTGTTTTCATCTTTATTTTTTCTTTATTTTATGTTTGTTCTTTTCTGTTGTTTCACTCTACCGTAAATGACACCGTGCCTGAATACGCATTACGGTCTGACTGCTGAGGAATCATTTTAGGTGTGGCAGAACATGCCCAGCCAGTGAGTATATTTTAAGGGCTGACCACATCCTCAGTGTCAATAGGATTCTACATGATACAGACAGCAGGATTCATTTCCTGCTTGGTAAGGATCCAATGCCTTTCACTTAAATAGCACATGAGACGGCAGACTGGTACAAAAATGTGTGTGTACATGTGCGTGCGTGCCTGTTTGTATGCATGTGTGTGTCTGTGTGAGTGAGTTGATCAGTTTGTGTGTGTGTGCGCATTTGCGCATGTGTGTGTGCTATTGTGAATGTATGCCTGTGCACATGTGTTAGTGTGAATGTGCAGGCATGTGTGTGCATGAGTGCGTGCGCGTGTGTGCAAGTATGTGCGTGCGTGTGTGCGTTTGGGAGCGGGTGAGTGAAGAGGGATTGTGTGTCAGGCCCCCAGTGGACAGAATGTTAGCAGATCACTGAGGAATGTACCTAAGACATTTTGCAGCTGTTCGGAGTGAAAACATGCCTGTCCCGGGGACGGACATCGGCAGCCAACGATGTCACCCTCTGCCTGCCTCCTCAGAGGCCTTCCAGGAGCCAGAGCTTACCCAGGAGCCCAAACAACCAAGCAGGCAGAGACAGATACCGTCTGCTGATTTAAAGGCAACTTGGAAGGCACCACACAGAAAATGTGCTTCTAACTTCCAACAAATGTGCTACGTGCTAATGGGTCTGAGTGCTTTAAAAGCCAAAAAAAAAAGCACTTCGTAATACAGTGAAAGTGACAAAGCTGAATTGGCCCTAATTGTTCTCCTTCAGAGTGATGGATGTACTCCCTGCATTCTTTAACACTACTTAAAGGTCTGGCTTCCTCATATGTTGAGAACTCTACAGTACCTCTCCAACCTTAGGGGTCTTAAATTAAACTCCAGAGCTGTGCTTGACTGATCCTGTCCCACTACAAGTCTCAATGCAAGTTTTACTTAGACCGGAACTAAATTGTCTCTGTGCATTTGAATAACACATGGTGCTCTCTGGTTCCAATCATATTTTGCGAAGACAAATCAGGTTATCAGCAGTCCTTGGTCAGTCAATTAACCACTTGGAAATCAGAAGGGAAATCAGAGGAACCACCTCTCTCAGGATCGGCCTTGGCCATTTTCAGAGCAGAGTTCATCAGCATCACGGCCCCATCCTGGTCTTACCCTGTTTCATTCCGCTAGACCCAAACCTGGAGAATCAACTGCATTCCCCAGAACCCTCAGCTGTCATGGGCTGAAAGGGCCAAGCAGGAATTTATTGAACCTGGGGTTTTGTAGTTGTTCCAATGACCTTCGGTATGCACTTATTATACGTCACTTTGGATGAAAGCGTCTGCTAAATAAATGTAATGTACTGTAATGAATTTACAAGCATGAGTCTCAACTTTAGCATGGCTGGCAACAGACACAGAGCATGTCCATCCTCTCTGACTGAAAGCAGACCCAAGCAAAGAGTAATGCAAGGCTAAAATAGCACACTGTTATTGCAAAATCAATTTTTGCATTCGCCCCACCTGCAATAAAACAACACTCTTAATGAAGCTACTCCTGTACTTCTGCAGGAAATTGCTGATGCATAATTATCTCATCCACAGTTAAGTAATTCTTAATTTGTCTTTCATATGGTAAACTATGAGCAAGAAAAAGAAGACTGAAAGCCAGAGAAAGGAATGGGAGGAGGCAGGTACAGAATATAGAGAATCCTTTAACTGGATGAGTCACTCCTGCCAGGGACGAGCGGTCATAGGTGCCAGGGGGTGGCATTGCACCCCCACAAATCACCATCACCCCGTTTCATTTAGTTACTTCTTTATTGGTTTACCCAAATAAGAAATTGATCTTTAAAAAGATGCTCTTAGAATATGCATCTGACTTAACTCAACAAAATAAACATAAATAATGTATGTAGTGCTGCTCTGGCTAGAGTGGCTGAGTGGCACGCATTGCCATGTCTGCAGAGCCTGTCAGGGGGAACTTCCTCCTTTTCACTAGTGGGGGCACTAGTCATTGAATGGATTATCCTGTGAACATCATTCGCTGTTATTCTAGGCGAAAATTCCATCTAAGCAGTAGCTATCGCTACTAGCCTGAAGTAGTCGGGTGACTGGCTAATAGATCTAATTCATGTTTGTAAACAAAAGGGGATGCACACGCAACCCTGGGGAAAACATGCATCACCTTGGCAGGCTATCACAATGAACATGCTGTACAATAAACTGCATTCACTTCAACCTGGCATTCCTCTTTGACTCTTACCACTGCCCAACTAGGAGCTTTAGGTTCTAACATACATATAGAACTCAGGATATCTGCACGTCCTAGTCACTCGCCTATACACAAGTGCCATACCAAGATACACAATTGTATCCATGCAGGGTGCACATGCCAGAGGCACATCCACGTCTACCAAGATAGATAGCGATCTGTATAGGGCAACACTACTGGTGGATCATTTGCAGTCTCCTTCTGAGTAAAACTGTTAGAGGAAAGATTAAAACATTATCTTGGAGTAAGATAACAAAGATATCATTAAATGAATCCTGTTCCAGTAGCACAGGGTAAGACTACATGCATTCCTTTGTCACTCAGATACTTCCACTATTTGGTGTAATTATTTGTGTCAGGTGTCAGGCAAAAGAGCTACTCTCAATAGCCACAGTGAAAGCAGTGCATGCGAATTGACCTGGATCAATGGGAGCAAAACCACAGTTGCTGCTCCAATTCCACATTAGTACCTGCCAGAGGGAGATACTGTACTATCACAGCCTGCTTTAAGTGCTCTTACGATGGAGATTTTATGCACTTCTTAAAGACCAAACCCCAAGCATCCAGCCTCTAATGCAGAACATAAAATTATCGAATGGCACAAAAAAGAAAGCATTTGAATTTTTTTTGTTTTTACTTCCACTGTGATGCACTGAGGATGCCAACCAGGTCAACGAGAGGGTACTGCAAAGATAATGGCCCATCAGAAGGGAAATCCAATAAAACAGTCCCTCGACCCAAAAACAGAACAGTTTTGGAAAGACGAGAGTGAATAGTTCAAAGATGTGATGGAAGGAATTTCCAATGAGTCAGGCTCTTGAGGCAAATGTGCCAAATGCCTGCGGTAGAGTGGTTTAAGAGATGCTTGCATGTTCTGTGCCCCCTGGCACAACTCTGTTCTGCATTCTGATGCGCTGGTTTATGGCAGTACAGATATAACAGGAGGATTATATATGTAATGAGAAAAGTAAGTAGGTGTTGATTCAAGAGTGATTTCAGGAGTTATTTCCTAAATTGTCACTGGGGAATATAATACGATAAATATGGATGCAAATAGTATTTTTCTTCTTTTTTTTAAACTTTAAAACAGTTTTTTTTCTTTCCTATTTCCCCTACTGCCACTAAAGTAATCGCATGATTTTAATCTGCAAACAAAGCTACTGTATGACTATGCAGCAATGAAACCATGAAAAAAAGAAGAGCAGCTAATCTTAACAGAAATAATTAAGAAGTGAGTTGAATTCTAATGCACTGCCTGGGAGGCTGCAGATTTAATTTTTCATGTTATTTATTAATTTATTGCATAGAAAAGAAGGCGATCTGTTTAAGGGGATAACAAGCAAGGCAGCAACACATTACTGGAATAGGCATAAATGTAGCAGAAAAAAGGTGCTGTTGAAAATAACTTATTGAGTGATAGATTCTTAAATAAATAAATAGCTGTCTGTTAATAATGTTGTAAGACACTAACACTACTGTCAAGCACACACACACACACAAATCATCTTCCACTTGACTAACTTAGAGTACGCAGCACTGACGACAGAACATGCGAGCCGCAGCTGACTGACTATGAATAGAAAATGAGAATGCTCTTGGTCACAAGGTGATGCCCGTCTAAATTTGTCGAGTCAAATAAAACGGGACTCAGAATAAACTCGCTCGTTTACCTTCGCGCGGCGCCACCTGCTGCACTTGCATCTGGGAATCCTGGAGAAACTTAGCCTATTCAGTTCATGAAGACATCTGCATGCGTCCCAAGTCATCCATCCAGCGCAAAAGGCAGCTGCCCTTGCCTATCAATGAAAGCTACTGCAAACCTAAGTCTTGCTGGCTAATGAAACGCGATTGCAAATGTCAGGACAGCCAACTCCGAATATTAATAATTTATTTATGCAATAAAGCACTTCGCTATGAAAACATACCGCACTAGTAATCATTTTACTATTATTGGTACGATATTCATTTAGGCGATCAAACCGACCCCACACATTTCAAACACTTGAAAATGATTTTCAATAAATTATTGCAGTTAAACACCGGGGAAAATAACATACCGTAAATGTTTCCTTGGGATATCTCTATATTTCAGTCAGGCAGCCACGTTCACGTGCTTCTTCAGTAATGCATGTTTAATTCTATTCTCCATATCGGTATGAAAAGGGGTAAAGAAAAACAAAACAAAAAAGTTCCTGGTCTTAATGGTTTCTCCAGGCTCAAATAGCACATTTGTTTGCGGTATGAATTTCGTTTTCTAGAATGCCTTCGAAAAGCTTGAAGCTTCTCTCCGCTGCTCAGAGTGAATGTTCGGTGGTTCTGTGTCTAAACGCGCTCGCTCTCGGCGATATTACAACAAGGAGAAGGGAAGGGGTGGTGGTGGTAGTGGGAGAGGGAGGAGGGGGCCGGGTGGGAAGGACATCAGCCGCAAACCAGGCAGACCATTCGCAAGTGCTCACGCGCTTCCCCGTGAGCCTCGAATGAAACGGTTGCTTATGACTATTCACAAATAGACGGTCTACTGTTCTGGAACGTTTCCCTTCTTGCAGTCGTTGAAAAGAGTAGTATTGAATCTTCTTTCTCTTTTTATTCTGTGCGATATATTTATTAACACATTATTCCTGCGACCAGAAATAAAGAAAGGAATTGGATTTTCACATCGATCATTTGGGGGGGGGGGGGGCAGTGTTAATTCAATAAAGTTGAATTAACACTGGACATTGGATCTGAGTAGGTTACATTCGTTCTCGGCTGTAGCCTACTTTGGAATCCTAAATACGCAAGACGGGGAAATTATGAAAGCATCGCTGAAGATAAGTGAATATATACCCGAGCTCCATTGTACAGTACAAGTGTTCGTGTCGTAGTCTGTGCCTTCCTCCACACTTTCGCCAGGTCACCGGCACCCCATGTCACCTCTCACTTCTCTCTACTCACCTGTGCCCGGCCTCTAGTTTTGTCACATTTCACCTGTTTGATTACAGTCACTGTAGACGAGGAAACATGGTAATTTGCTATTTTTAATTTCCCAGCGAGCCACACAACCGCATGACGTTGTGTTGAGTTCAAATAGATTAATTGCCGCACGGTTTCCTTATAACTCATTACGAGTCAGCGTTGCTGTGTTTTTAATTAGACTGCATGAAATCAGATAGCTTAAATTTCCATCAAGGTGAAACGGCAGTGTAATTTATACTTTCGTTTCAGTGTCAATACCACTGATTCGAAACTAATTTGTTGGGCTCAATCCAACGTAGTAGAGTGAATAAGAGCTTTTAATTAATGTTGCTTTCCCGCTCCGCCTTTCTCCCACTGGCGGCACTTCATTCTTTAGCCACAGGATACAGCTCACCGTTTCCCGAATATTATTTCATCGGGCTTTGAAAAAACACTTGGGGACAAATCCATAGAACTGCAGCTTCTGTCAATTTAAACGTTCTTCTTTAAAAACGTTTGGTTCCTTTGGTTGCTTCCCCCTCCCTTCCACAGCACTGAAGAAAGTGTTTCAGGCATGGTCGGTGCATCTGCGTGCACCTTACCCCTCTGGGGACACATGCGCGCTGTCCGCATGATTCAAACAAAAGTGTGTTTCAGGCGCAGATGAAGCAAGGAGAAAGGTAAACCCTAGCATAATACGCTTTGACACTTAATGGTATACCGAGGAAGTCTTGGAGCAGGTTAATCATTTTGAGCAATTAAAATCTTAATAGTAATAAGGAAGGGTATTTGTTTTTATTTTTCTTAGAAAGGATGGTAATTTCTCATGCTGTACGTCAGCTACCTGTGGAATGTTTACCTGTAGAACGTATTACTTAAAATGGCCTCAGTTTTGTGTACCATTTTGTCTTTTGACAAATTTTTCTCCAAATCTCCTCCCAAAATAATTATTTTGAAAATCCATGACCCTTAACAATGGACGTGAAGGAAAAAAATTGCAAGAGAACATGGCTCTCTGGTTCCATGCTTATGGTTTTATTTTCTAGCTTTAATCTGAAAGAAAACAATGGTGTCTGTGTTGCCATGAATCAGGCTGTGAATCTTTTGTTCAAAGCATTTATTGTTCCTGACAGACAACAGCCAAGGTCAGTAAATTTAGAGAAAAGGGCTAGTGAAAGGTTTCATTAATCATAACTGGGCTTAGATTAATATCCATGATTGTGCCAATTCACAAAGCAGACTGGAGATCTCCATAGTTATGATACCTTTCTGAAATTATCCTATAACTACTCTCTCCAATTAATGGACCTTGCTGCAACTAAGGAGTAAGTGACAACATTTCAGCAAATACAACGGTGCATGAAATAGAGCAGAGGACAGAAACGTGGATTTTGCCCAATGCTCAGGAGGCGGTAAACAGCTCAATCCAGGGACAGGTGTGCTGGGATCTGAAACAGAATGCTATCTGGGAAATCTGTTGGAAATGTAAATGAAAATTAAAACTGCTGGGAGCTGGAAATTGGCCAAACTAATTCAGAGGAGGATAGACATCATTATAGAGGGACTATACTGAAGTAATTTGGAACTGCATAAGGAACGAAATGATGGAATTAGTGATAGGCCTATTCATAACTGCTTGCAGGATGCACGTTTTGATGCTGATCCATAAAATTATAATGTTTGTGAATCGCCTCGGATGATGACATGCATGTAGCAGGAGAAAAGCACGAGACAGAGAGGAGAGGAGAGGAGGTGGTCAATGGAAACAGTACATGATACAGGAAAAGATGGATAGAAGCTGAGTTATATACATCATTTGATGGCTTGGATCGATTTAGAAGGATATCCATGGATGCCAGCATTTATTTTTCCCTGAATGGTCTTTATAATTAATACAAGGAGGTGTCATTTTAAAAGAAATGAACTTGTCAAAATGAACATTATATTGACGGTAAGTGGTGTTATCTTCACAATATGGAAGGGTGTCACTGGATAAGGTGCTCCATGCAAGGGCTAGTACCAGTCACAGTTGAGAAGGTGAAAGAAAATTGTGCTTATAACAAAACAAACAAACAAACAAACAAAAAAAACATCCATAGCCTTAAAAAATGCACTCCAGATACCCAATTCACAAGAAAAAAACAAAAAAAAAACAAGAATAATAATAAAGAAAGTGAATCGCACACAAATGTAATCTATAAAGCAGAATACCTTCTGTCAGTCATTAAATTCACACTGCTATTGACAAGACCACATCACCACTGTAAAACTTCCTCAATATATCCACAGTTCCGCAAAAACTCAAGTATCATAGCTAATGCTTTTGAGTCCAAATAATGAGTATAGCCTCCATATTATGAAACAAATGCTCAACCAAAACAGAATTCACTTGCTAGTGAACAAGCTAATGATTAACGCTACCACTAGGATGCTAGTTAAACAAACTGGATAAAATACGAAAACACATTTTTTCAAGTTTGCTACTGTTCTTGTGTATATTCTCACATTACAGATTTGTAAATCCATTCTAGAGATGTGTGAAACAATTTACAGATTTGTGAAACCATTCTATTAATTTGTGAAACCATGTACAGATCTGAGAATGCATTCTACAGATTTGTAAAATCCTTTAGAGATTTGTGAAACCATTTAATAAATGTGTTAATGCATTCTACAGATTTGCGACTTTTGCTACAAAAATAGTACCTCCATATGTTTCGTGAGGACTTTGAATTGAATGGATCTGTTGGAGCTCAAGGGTTTAAGGTACATGCTAAAGCAGCTTTCTTTTGGAAGTGAACAAAAGCCAGTTGAGGAGCCTTATGTTCAGTGTCAGCACTCTCTCTGTTTTTGAGCCTGTAACTGTAACAGATCTGTAAGTCCATTCTGCCTTTAGCAGGTCCCTACCTTGGGACCTCACACATTTGTTATGCTGGTATCAGGTATACCAAATGAGAAAATGGTCAAAAGTATTAATAATCTAATACATGACTACCATTATGGAATATAAATGGCATGCTATTATTGCCAATCCAGAATTCCAACATCCCAAAGCTTAATAGAAATAATTTCATTGATGTAGTACAATAGTTTTATCAACATTTTGCAAAGGTATGACACGGGCATTCTGAGAGTACATACTTGGATCCCTCCTGTGGTAACCAGCTTGTAATTACACGGAGGTGGTAGCACAGTCCATTTTTCAACCACAATCTCCCAGCATGCATTTGGCATGTGGCTTGTCCTCAGACAACACGTGATACAGAGAGCAACACCATGTTTTGACATGACCTCCTCCTGCAGACTGCCTTGAACAATCTGCAGCCATGTCCATGGTGATATCATTACAGATACCAGCTACCACAAAAACAAAGGCTTCAATGACGAAAAAGGAAGTGCTATGGGCACAACATACATACTCAAAAATATCTATAGGCAGAAATTAATATATTGAAATATACTGAACTGAAACTCACACGGTCTAAAGATTCAGTTCACTCCTGCTTTTAGCTTTCCTCTTGTGTGACGGAGCTCTTATGTATTTTGGCATCTCTCAAAGCATGAAGGCTTTTTATGTCATTAAGCCAAAACTGCATTAGAAAAAGAATACTGCCTTTGTATAATAAATAATATGATGTCCTTTTTTAATTGGAAAATTTGTTTTCCTATTGGGATTTTGGCGGTTGAAAACAAAAAGTGCTTGTTATTGTGTCCAGCAGGAAATCTGCATTTCATAATTCATAACTCATACCCTGACTGAGAGTCAATGGATTCCTGGTGATAAACCCATAGCTCAATGCAGACTTCACTGCTACCCATTTCTTGGATTATTCTCTCAGTTGTGGCCTGGCTATGGTAGAGAGTCGGCAGTGCTAGCATGCTGTAAAAACCTGTGCACGCTTAAGTCATTCGAGTCATCATTTTTCATGAGCAGAAATAATGATGTGCAGGTCTAAGGTCTTTAATTAATACAGTGACGTAAGCAAGTTATCCTAGCTTGGCTTGCATGTGCCCAGGCATTTTCCATCACACAAATGTATATGGAATATGTGGATGTGATACTGTGGGATAGGGATATCCTCTTAGCATGTTTATTAGATAAAATTTTGTATTACTATACTAAATATTATTAAACAATCTAGATTTTTTATTTATTTATTTTTTGCTAACTGAATTATGAATAAATTCACATTTAGGCTCAAGACAAAGGCCTGTATTCAATCAAAAATTCTCCTAAACTTTGGCTCACTATTAAATGAAAGCATTTATTTTTTCTTATTTTACCCCAGAGATCAGAAATTGCCAGAATGAACATTAAACTGAGACAAACTTTGTTCTCATGGATGACTGAGGATACAGTGGTGAACAGAAGATTGTCATCTGATTGACATCAGAAGAACACTACACGAATACAGTTGGCTTCAAACTTCAATAGTGTCAAATAAAATAAGGACGGTCATCTTCCGGTAATAAATTGAAACAGTACCAGCACTGTATCAACATTGAGAATTAGTGGGCAAATTTACTGCCCTACTCAGTTAAGAGTGCCACTAGACCCTGCAACTGTAGCTTCACAGCTGCTAATCTGAATAAAATTAGTAAATTTTTTAAAAATAAAAAGGTTAGCCTTACATTTCATTTTTAATTTCTTGATCTTTTCCACTCTTACTTTGAATTATTTTAGAGTCACGAGCTCGATAAACATCTACAATGCAATTTTTTCAATATCATATTGTTACACATTCAAAGTCCCAATTCAAATCAACATTCACATGATGGCACAACCAAATCAAATTAAAGAAAGGGGAACAAAGACAAAAAATCTGCCAATGAAAATGCATATTCACTAGCCCTTGGTTGTTCCTCCAAAAAAATTTTTTATTTTTTTCTTTGTGAGCCATCCATATGCTGTCTAGACCATCTCCTGTAATAAAGTGAGCTCAGTGTCATTTACAAAGTAGATTTACAAAACAAACAGGCTCCTTGGCCTTTGTAAGACAGCTGTGTCTCTGTGGAAACAGGGAGCTCAGACTTGCAGGTTCATATCCAGGTGCGGCATAGCAATTCTGCCCTTGAGCGAAGCTTCATCATCTGAATCACTTCAGTGAATACTCAGGTTCATGAATGGGTGATGTGTAAAAATAGTAAAGCTATTCAAGTTTCCTAGGATAAGACCGTCTGCTGAGAAAATCAATAGTAATAATGCTGTCTGTCCTGATAAATGTATGCAAGTAGGCTACACGTTCAGCACAAAGGCAAGCGAGGTGTCTAACAAAAAACACAACATAATTCAATGAGTGCAATATTCCGTAAATGTTCAGTGGCCAGGGGACAAGTACAAAACACACTGTGATATAAACTAAATATTCTCTGGCCTTTTATTGAACATATTTATAAAATATTTTTTGTTATTTTAAAGGGAGCCAAGATCCATTTTTATTGTCAAAGTAGATAGATATTCAAAAAATAACTTTGTCTTTGGTCACTTTGTTTCATTCAGAGAGAGAAATGATTGCAATGTCATTTTAGTGACATCCAGAACATGTAATATTTCAGAAAAATTCTGAACGAACATATAGGCCTATATGACACAGAGGATTTGCTTGCTTGCTTGCTTGCACTTGTAAGAGCTTTCTGCCTCCTCATATGAGCACCAAGTCCTTTTATTGTTAGATTACATTTCAAACACATGTCATTACTGCGGTTTCATGCGGTGCTTGCTGCAGTTAAATTAAATACCTGATTGATTCCGTGCACACCGTAGGCTGTGCCACCAATCTGACGCTGGATACAGCTGGACATATCTCACTGATTCCAGCTAATGGACTGAAAACTGCTGCATCGGCAGAAATCCCTCTCTCAGCCGTCAGGAGTTCTGCTCCATTATATTCAGGCCATTAGTATTTGTGTCAGTACGATGTTCCTTCGATGAATTCCATGCACACTGGTGCACAGCCACCGAGAGGCATGTAACATTTAATAATTATGTTTCAATATAAACATGGCCATATCTAGCCATATTAACACATTATCCTGACTGCCAGGAAAGAGATTACACTTATTTTCAGTCTGAGATAATATACAGTAATATACAGCCATTATAATATTCATGTTATGTTATTTTTTTCCCCTCCACAAGGCTGTCTCTCTGTATAAGCTGTCTTTTTCTTATGGTTTGTGAGGAGTCCAGGCCCTGTACTGCATTAGTCTTCCAGTTTGATGCTAATATGGAGTAATAACTGGCAGGAACCGTGAACATTGCACCAAGTTACACCATGCCACTGTACTAAATTATGCGGGAAGAAAATCAATTCTAATTTTACTTAAAGCATACATGATCAAAATAAATTGCAAAGCTTTTGCACTAAAATAATTGCAACGTCATGGTAAATCAGATAATTTTATGGCATAATTCATAATAGATTCCTTGAATTTTACATAAACTGGCATTGCCAAAAGGTATCATCTCAGGCGAGAAGGAACCTGGTTTCCTGGATTCAGTCATCCTTTGTCCTTCTACAATGTTGGTTTTATTTACAGGTGAAAATGACCCTTTGCATGTTTAATCATCCAAAGTAGAGAATGTTTTTCATCCCTCACAGATCAAGGTTTAAAAACAAAACAAAACAAAACAAAAAAAAAAACTCCTTTTTCATTACATAATAATAATAATAACAACATTTTCACACATTTTCTGTAAGTTTGTCAAATGTAAAAACAATTGAAACAATGTGTTTACATTTGACAAACTTACAGAAATATTATCAATATTCATATCAATTGATCAATATTGGATCAATATTATCCATACATTTTTTATTTTTCTCATGCTCAAAACTGAACTCAATCAACTTTTGCTCTAAAATTTGCAAAATAAAATAAAAAATAGTATTGGTCTAAAGTTTACCCATTTAACACCTTTGAGGCACCAGTCTCACAGCTCTCAAATTGGTCATTTTCCATATAGTTGTTCATTATGTACATTAAGGCCAGTAGAAAAGGGGAAAAAATATTTAAAATATTTCCATAGTATTTTTAAACTTTAAACAACAGAAGGGTTAAGTCTGAGTCTGTATCAAATGCAAAAAAAAATTTCCCTTCCAAAAATTTTCTAATGAGTTTAGAATTCAACAGTACATTTTTACACTGTACCTGTACGAATACAACCACTTCAGAAAATATTTATGTTTGCCAATTATGTATAGATGTAAGTTTGGCAACAGTTCATGGTCCAGCTGATGATACTAACCAATGATGATACAAACTGCCAATTTCAACCAAATACTGCCGCTATGGCTGCATTAGTTGAAGATCTAGACAATTTCTCTCAGATGTCTGGTCTAAAACCAAAACACAAAGAGTGCACAGTATTACTAATTAGATCTTTAAAAGACACAATTGTTTTGAGCTATTTTCCAATAAAATGTGAGGTGGTGGCACCTCTCTCTCTGATTTCTGCGGGTTAATTGACCCTGACGAGGGGCAGGTGTATGAGTACTACGGTGAGGTGATAGCACCTCACAGGTATTTGTCTGAGCTAATTGTCCCTGA
Source organism: Anguilla rostrata (assembly GCF_018555375.3). Lineage (NCBI taxonomy): Eukaryota > Metazoa > Chordata > Actinopteri > Anguilliformes > Anguillidae > Anguilla > Anguilla rostrata. The sequence goes on along the minus strand of NC_057950.1, from coordinate 18,918,006 downwards.
TGAGGGTCAGGTGTAGGAGGCCTATATGTAGCCCCTGATTTCTGGGGTTCAGCGCAGACTCATTGTTTGTCAGACTCTTAGTGTGTAGGGGTGTGAGAATCGGCAGAAGTTACCGTGTTGATCCTATCTGCCTGATTTGATCACCGTTAGTTTCTTCTCGAGTTGGTTATCTCTCTGCGCTGTGGAGGACATTTTGCCCTCGTCTCTTAGTTTTCTTTTGTTTCTACCGCGGGCTGCGTAATATCCTGTTTTCTTTTGTAGTGATCCCACATCTTTTTTCTAGTGGGTTTTTCTTTTTGGCAGCTACGCTGCGGCTGGTTTTAATTTCTTAGTTTGAGCCAGTCTGACAGAAGTTCATGTGAGTGGAGAGACGATTACTCCTTCACTCTCTATTGCTGTTTTTACCCTTCCTTTCTATCGCTCAGCGATTTGGTTATCCCCAGGTTAACTTTAGATCCCTCAAGATCGCAATTGCGTCACCTCCTCAACCGTGACATAAAATGGTCAGATGGGCCAACAGATGTGTTAGGAATGCATTTTCCTACAAATATGGATGATCTCACAAGAAAGAACTTCAACAGAAGACTTAAAATAGTAGGTGCCGTAGGAAGATAAATGCTTTGAGATGCATGCACCTGACACTTTATGGAACAATAGTAGGAATAAATCCATTAGTAATTACCTGGTTTACTTCTATGCTTATGTCATTGCCTTCCCATGAGAATGATTTATTTACAAAGTATGATCAAAAAGTTCTTAATTTCCTGTGGAATAGTAGACCGGACATGAATAAAAGAGCATACTTGCACAATGTCTACAGATCTGAGAGCTACAGTATCTAAAGGCACTTAACTTTATGCAGAAGTCTTCTGTTATTCCTAAACTTCCTAAATTTTAAATCAGCAGTGCTTTTCTGCAAAGCTATTTATGACTGTTCATCCTGTATTCCGTAAAGGCCTTTAGCCATATCTGCATTTTTCATTTTCATTGCTAAAGAGAAATGCATTCCCAGGCTTTTTAAAAGATCATTAGCTGGTTACAGTACCAATATCACCAACCTGAAATGCCTTAAAGAAATTCAAACCCAAATGTCATGGTACTCTAGAAATATAGTAAATAACATGTAACCCCTTTTTGGGTTTAATGTGAGACTAATGTGTTAAAATTGTTGAATATTTTTTATGGGGTACTTTGTTTTCTCAATGAACGCATTTTTTTTATATTAGATTACAGTAATAACACAGAAAACACACTGTGTACTAATTCAGCCCTAAGAGTAAGTAAGAGATTTTAAATAAAAACATAATGTAGTTCTGCTGTATTTTTCATTAATGCTATTTATTTTCACAGCTTCATATATTATTAATCTCCCACAGTACGTCTAGTTGAGGTTGTTCTCAAAGGTACAAAAGCAGTGGATCAGCCAAGAGCTGAACCCTCTGTGCAGGAGCCCCATACTCCACCTGCAATGACTCAGGGGAGAGCGTTGATCTAGACACCAGGGAATCGAGGGGTGGCACCTCAGACTCATCACGTGGATCTGTAGTCCCAAGTCTGGTTCAGTCAGTCAGAGGCAATCTGGTGCTCCACAGCTGATAAACCCCGCAGGCGTGAATGGAGCTCTTCCGGAAGCAATCTTCAGATCCTCTCCATGCTCACAGAAACGCGGCCATGAGAGAACTGCTCAAGAAAATAGGGCAGAGGGTCGCCACCGCGTTGCCATGACACCGTATGGCATGAAGTAACTGTCATTGTGCTCTGCTTTTCCCACAATGCAATGCCACTGTTCTCCTCCAAATAATGGCCCTCTGTGAGATAATGTCTGTGGAATTATGGGATGGGTGCTTCAAGGGATCCAGTCTCAGAAATATAGCTTTCATAAGGCTACGATCAACACAGTGTTAAGGCTTACTGAATATGACAGGGCTTCCATAGAGAAACAAGTAATCTGTATGTTAAAGAAGACGCCCAATGTGCTTTAAATAAATAAAGGAGGACTGGATACGTGCTCAACAGCCAGGGCAATCAAACTAGAGTAAAAAAATCTCCTTATGCAGACACTTCATGGAGACTGGCCCAAAATAAGGAACATGGAGCACACATTGCTCAGGGCCAAGGACACTGTTTTCATGAACAGGATAGGACTGATATTTTGACATCTAAAGACATCTTCCTCAGAGTCAAAAACTGTTTATGCCCAACAAGTACAGCAGCTCCTGATAGGGTGAAATCCAAATTGCCTCTCTGCTATCACCACCTTTACTTGCACAATGACTCCCAGACCATTCCCAGAGCAAAGACCTCATTTCGACTGATCTTTTCGAGGTGCGAATCCGGCCGCCATGATGGGCATGACAATAACACAGCCCCAGGGCGAAGAGGGCGCGGCTTAATAATAAAACCAGAGGCGACGAAACGCCGCGGTGGACCGGGAGAGAGAGAGGATGAGTGATTGAGTGGCGTGAAGAGGCAGGGGCGGGATGAGAGAGCCGGGCGGCGGGAGGACGGGCGCCGCGGGGCGGTACAAGCCCGTTATTTATCAGCTCTGGAGCGCCGCGCCGCCTGATCTCACCTGTCGCATTACCGGACGTGACAGGACTGGAGCGGCGCCAACTGTGATTGAGACGTCAGAAAAGCAAACGGGGCCCGTCCTGTCCTGCTGCATGCACGCTGTCAGTACCCATCTGGGCCCCTAGGAGAACGGGAGCCAGTGTTTATATTTAGAGCACTTCCCCACTCGCGCTGCTGTAAAACCCCATCAGCGCGCAAACATACGCTTCCCCATCATCCGTGCTAACCCTGTCCAAGGGTCCCTCCACTGATCCTGGCTGCAGGCTACATACATGTAATGCAATCAGCTTCATGTGCAACCTTTAACAATAGACATCCTGCATGGAATCTAAACTTAGTCCACAGATATCTGGCACAGAATGTAACCTTTTACCATAGATATTTAGCATTGAATAAAGATGGGAGAGGGTTAGACAAGCTAAATTGCCATATCAACACAAAATGTGGTTTGTGAATAAATAAGAACTAACTTAATTTGCCAGTTAAATGTTTGAATTCAGACCAGTGCACCTGTGTGTGGAATGGACATGGTTGGGTTAAAATGGTCCACTCCCACACTAAAGTCATGGTCACCTTTTCAGTGTTTCTTATTATACTGCCCAGAAATGCACTGTATAGAGCCGCACTGGTCACCAAGAGGAGTGCATGAAGCATTCAATGAGCCATTTAAGGAGGAATATGCACAGAAGAGAAGAACCATTTCTTTCTCCGGCTTACAATTTTGTCATGCAGCTCAGAGCAAGCACTGACAAGCACTGATTTCCCTGTGCTCGGACAGAACCAAACCAGAACCGGGTCATAAAATAATTATGTGAAACGCCAGTGACGTCCTAATAATTTAAAAAGATACAACTTTCTTCATCAATATTCAGAACAAAATTCCTTCATATTACATTACATTTCCGTTTCTTAGATGTTTCATTGATAATTCTCAGGGATTCCACAGGAGTGTTGTTCCCCACATTATTTTAATGGCATTTAAAGAGTTAACATATTTGTTATACATATTTGACCAAGGTATGTGCTGAACACAGCAACAGCAGGGCTTAGGAAGTAATGTATAAATATAAATGCATGTATATCTACATTCATAAATAATGGATGATAAACAGACTCAGCTCTGGGAATTCATGTGTGAAACACTTTACCTTGTAGTTTTTAAAGAGACAGTGATGTGTCGCCGTGATGTAAGGTGTTCTGAATTTCTCCGTCGACTTAGGATCATCTACAGTGTAGGCAGTGCTTTATGTTTCATGATGGGAAGATTTATTATTTTTTGCTGTAAAATGTCCTTCAGTTTTCTGAAAGCTCAAGTTAAATGCAAAAGTATTGGGACAGAGACACATTTTTGTTGTTTTGGCTGTATACTCCACACATTGTATTTTAAATAAAACAATTACAGAATTAGAGCCTTTGTTCTACACATATTCCCCCTACTTTCGGGGACCAAAAGTAGTTTGACAAATGAACATAATCTGAAATAAAGTCATCGTATTTAGTACTTGGTTGCAAATTCTTTGCATTCAATGACTACCTGGTGATGTCCTGGAACCATAGACATCACGAAACACTGGGTGTCTTCCTGGGTTATGCTCTGCCAGGCCTGTACTACAACTGTCTTCAGTTTCTGTTCCTGGGGCATTTTGCCATCATTCTTCTCAACAGTAAGTGAAACACATGTTCAATTACATTTAGGATGGAAAATTGACTTGGCCAGTCAAGAGCATTCCACTTCTTGGCCAAGAAAAACACCATGGTTGCTTTAGCAGTATGTCCGGGGTCATTGTCCTGCTGCAAGGTGAAGCACTGTCCAATGAGTTTGAGGCAATTGGCCGGATCTGAGCAGATAAGATTTGTCTGTATACTTCAGAATTCATCCTGCTGCTCCCATCAGCAGTCACATCATCAATGAAGACGAGTGAGCCGGTTTTAGTGGCAGGCATAAATGCCCAAGCCATAACACTGCCTCCACCATGTTTTACAGATCAGGGGGGATTCTTTGGATCATGAGCAGTTCCTTTCTTTCTCCACACCTTTAGAACTATACAGTTTTTTATGCCTACATCCTGGAGAGTGTTCTTGATCTGTTTGACAGTAGATTTTTCATCACAATTGAAAGTATTTGTGTGGCCTGTCAGGTCGTTTGCTATGGGTGAGTTCATAAGTGACTTCTTTCCCAGCAATTTATCAAACAATTGATTCTGACACACCCAATGTACTGTATTTAGCAATGTCTCTGATCGATTTATTTAGACTCAAAATGCAAATTCCACACCTAAAATCAACTCTATACCTTGCGTTGTCTTTCTTCTTAATGAACTAATGAAGACACACAGCTGGCCAAGAAACAGCTGAGCAGCCAATCATCCAAGTACTTTTGAAGTACTTTTTACTCCCATAAAATGGAGGACTATGTATAAAAAGGGCTGTAATTCCTACATGGGTCACCTGATATGCAAATACCATCAAATTAAAGTGGAGTGCGCACTTTAATTTAATATTCATTGTTCCATTTCATATCCTACATGCTGGAGCACAGAGCCAAAGGCACATAAATAGTTGGCCCAATGCTTTTGCTGTAACTTTAACTGTAATTTTTGTCATCACCAAGAGAAAGCATACTCTGAAATATGTTTTGGTTTGAGGTACAATTTCAAGACATCTTTTATTGGTGAGTCCCACCCCAACAGTCCCAACAGGTCCAGACAACAGTCTCGCCATTCTTCATGTGAGGGGTTTGTCTTTAGAGTCAAGCTCCAATACAGGGTATAAATGAATTTATACGATTAAATGTTTCTCAGGATAACGTCTAAACAAAAGGCAGCCCCTGCTGAGAATTGGAATGTTAAAAACTTTTTTCCACAAACAAATAAACCCAAAAAAAGCACTTTGTCGGGGCTGAACTTATATCATTATGCATAATCATTTATTTTGCAATAATAATTTTTTCCCCCATTGATTAAAACACTGTGGAAATTCTGTATTCAAAACATGAAAAACGAGCATCTTCAGGCCGTCGCCATGTTATCTGTCGACCAACTGCTGAGGTACTGAAAGGTCAGCGGGTTCATTTTTGACACGGGAAAAAAATCAGACCACGGGAAGTGCACTACTGGGCACAGAGATAACACTAATTTGCATAAACTGCATCCCAGCTCATGCATATTCATGAGACAGCATGTTTAACAGCAGATAATTCTCTGCATGAGCACTCTCCACATTTTAAACAAATCTCAAAAGGAAAGTATATTGTCTGCGGATACAATTATGTTGTCTGTCAAAAATTATTTCCTTAACCTCTAATCAAAAAATTAATTTAAGGAGAGAGAACAGGAAGGAGGGACATAAATAATCAAATAGCTGAATTTATTTAAAATCATAACTCACAGTGACCAGGTAAGAAGAGTTAATAGCATAAACAACAGCTTTTATCAATCGATGAAGCACTTTTATCGATCAAATGAGCAACAATGAAAACCTGCCCACCCTGCAGATCTCCAGGACTAGGTTTGAGGACCCCAGCAGGACCAGCGGCTCTCCAGGACCAGGGCTGGGGAATTCAGCTGACCCTTCACACTTTTTCCACAAACATAATTTAAAATACAGCAAAATAGAATGAATTCTGTCACACTTATTGCATCGTTTATATTCAAATACAGACTCAGACATCAACCATCAACTACTGGACCTCCTCTGGAGTACAAGCCCAAAATGTCACCCTGCTATATAACCACGTGACTCTCTCTCATCTCTTAATGTTATTGTTTCAATGACTGTTTCATAAAGTGAGAACTAAACTGAAAGACTGTGTAATGACAGCAGACATAATTGAGCCATCACCCTCGATGTTTCGATAAGAGCCGTTGCCATAGCGAGCTCGGTAGAGGTGGAGTCATGGTGGTGTTAAGTGAGGATAAGACAGATTCACGGTGAGGGGAGAGGGTACGTCTCTGGCATTCTGAGACACTACCCACTGCCACTCTAAGACACTACCCATTCTGCAGAGATACTACCTACTTACACTCCAGTTAAGTTCTCCCCTGCTCCCCTGACCTTGTGTGTGAAATTTTTATCAAGAGAAAAGCTGCCAACTGCTGTATCTATCCCTCTTAATCCCCACATACTGATCCAAACTAACACCAATGTTAGGATTTATGCTCTTCCTGACCCTATTAAAAAACCTTTTTGTTAAAATCTTACAACTTAAATCAGTGCCAAACTGCAGGAGCCATGTAAAAATTATTTCTCCAGTGAGGAACTTGACAGATTTAAAGAACCAATTCTAAAACACTGCCCATAAAGCCATCGAGTTAATAAAAAAAACTGGGACATCATAAATAACAATTACATTCCATGCATAAAAAAATATACAGGCAGGTAAAACAGTCAGGAAGTCAAGCTCTAAGTGCATTAAACCTAAGCACTTGGCAAGCTGAAAGCAGTGTAAGGGAGGATTACGATCAGCTAAAAATGGCCAATCATTCAGGGTCCTACTTGAGGAACAACCAGCAGATTAGTAATGCCATCAACACTTCACTTTCACTACTCGCCATAAAAGCCAACATTACATTGTCTTAAGTGTGGCATAACACCTGCCATAACCAGGCATTACAGCTTGCAATAGATTATTGGTCATTACACTCACATAATGTAGGCCTATGTCTTGTTCACTTTTCACAGAGGTTTTTAAATCTGCTTTATAAAATTTGCGGTACGCATTATGATAGAAACATTTTTACATCCTTCACTGGATTCCAGATTGGCTGTCTGCATTCGATTCAAATCTTTCACGCTAGTGCACCAGTTAATAGTACCGTCCCTGCCTGTCTTCAGACAATGATCACACTGCACACTCCAAGCAGACCCCTCTGTGCAGCATCCTCTAGCCAGCAGGCTGCCCCATTTTCAGTGCCTGCCAGCCACTCTACACAGCCCCAGCTCTTCTCTGCCATCGTCCCCTGAAATAACCATGGAATAACCTTCTCAATAAACTTTGCACAAACATCTGAAGACCCACACTCACCACACCTCAATGTTTCTATTTAAAAAAAAATATTTAAAAAAAAAAAAAAACATTTTCTCCCTTACGTTGCAGGTCTTGAGGCAAGCACCTTGGTGTTGGCATTTGTAACTGTACCACCTCTAGTTCTAATGGTGTTTGTTCATCATGTGAAATGCAGTTTTCCTCTGATGAGAAGTGACTTTATAATCGACTCCATTTCAATGGGAGCCCTTTTTTTGTGTTTTTTTGTGCAAGGCATGCTGGGATAGCTGGAAATGCAAGTGCACTCTATTTTCTAGGTACTGTGCATGCGTTTTGGCAGTACAGTAGTGCCTACATTGAACTGTAACTGTAATCTGGAATTCGTAACCATCGCAAACGCAAAATTATATCAGGACGCTACAATTAAAAGCCGGAAGTCAACAACATTTTCAAATTAAAAGTTCACAGGTTTTTCCAATCAACCTGCCACATCCCCATCGCCATCATGCTGGGCATAAACAGGGGTGTGGTGTTTTACAAGTCACTGTCCACAAAAGTCTTCACAATATTGCAGAGAGGAGGAAAGCCGAACTGGAAGAGCTGTGGCATCGACATGAGAGAGTATAACCCAGCCACACTTTGCCAGTGTAATCCAAGCGCATCTGTGTTAAGTGCCAAGTTAAACAAACTGTGCTTGTGGAGTGATCAGCACTCAGCATCACTTCGGTACTCCCGTAAATTGAAACTGGGCTTTTTGGTTTATTGGATACTGGCGGAGCAAGGACCCCTTTCAGGTGCTGCACTTAGATCAGCCTCTAGAGCAACACGGTGCAAGCTGACCTCATTACCACCCCCTCTCTTAACTATTGAGCTGAAAAGCCCTGAAGGAATAAAAAAAGAAAAAAGAAACAAAAAACTCTGTGCACTTTTGTTTGCTTTGTAATGCAGGCTGAAAGAAAAGGACATTTGTTTCCCAGGTAAAATATCACTGCTCGCCAATAAAACAGCAGAACTCTAAGTAGGTTTCCTGACTTGCTTGTTTAGTGCCATTTTAGATACAATGCCCCAGTACCTGAAGCAGGAAGCAGGAAGTCAGAAAGACTCGGAGCTCGAATGACCCCAGCTCTGAACTGCCCTACCCCCTTGAGACCCTGTGCAGCACATCTCTGGAAAACCGATAGAAGTGATGATGAAGACATCCAGTTCCCATCTCACAGAAAATACGTTTTGTGTTTATTGATTTACTTATTTATTTTTGGTTCTTTGTTTTTTTTTACAATTGCCATCACTACCTCCATATATTTGGGATGGGAAATTCCAACCTTAGAGGGCAGAATAATTGATTGGATTTCATTCCACCTCAACTCTTCATTGGGTGGTTGGGTGGCATGCATTTAAACAGGAAGTTGACTCATCGGTTCATCCAGGTTTAAATGATATGAAAGTTAGTACCAATAAGCCCTGTAGAACAAGCCCATCCCTGACTTAAATGAAAATGTAAACACTATATTTTATATAAAGGTGCAGCGAATCAATTTTAAGCATGTTGCCTTTAGTCATGTTCATATCGGGGAAGTTTGATAGTTTTGATTGGTGAATAAACCCAATTTATTGACTACACATGTAATTACATATACTGTAAAAATAAAAACATGCAGTTTGGAAAAAACACTTCTTTGATATGTCCTCTGACCATTAGTCTCCAAGGGCTATTATAAATAGGCCTAACAAACAGATGATTGGCTCCTACTTTTGTGACATCACCACTCCAAGTCCTAGGAATGCAGTTTGGTTTCTTGCTGACACAAGGTTCTTGAAATTCAAAAAGGAACATTAAAGCCAGGTGAGCAGACCAATCCCGGGATTAAATTACATTTTCAAGAGCAAGGACCTTAATTCCAATTTACATCAAACATTTTCTTGCTTTGTCTTTTGTCTGAGCTTCCCACAGTTTTGACCACAACTGTGTTTTATTCCATTTATAGCCAGTATGAACCTCATGCCTCACATTCCCTTTCTTTTTTCATCTTTCCTCTCAAGGCCCCGTCGAAACCCAAACCGCCCCACGGGCACATTTTATTCTGCTTATTTTTTTAACGCCCCCGGCTTCATTCCTTAATTGCACACTCCCACCCAGAACATTCTAGAGATTACCCTCCCATCTGCTTATCATGTCCAGAGCATGTGGATCTGTACTGCACTCACACAAATGGGAGAGCTGGAAACAGCTGCATGAGATGCCACCCATTAGTGATTCCTGTTTTCAGAATCATCTCAGATTTTTAAAATGTATATATTTTATTTTTTTTTTTTTACATTTGACTAGGTGGCTCCAAGCCACAAACAGTTTCTGTGGAATTCAGATTTATTTTCGAGTTGGAAGAGGCCATTTTTATTCCCATATGGCTTTGCAGACAAATGAAGAGGGTAACCAACTTCGCTTCAATAAAACTGTACTATTTATATTTGCTCTGACTGCGGGGAAAAGGGTTTAGCCATGTTCCAGTTTCTGACTTTTTACAGTGATAATAATATTTGCCTAATATTTATTTATTGAAGACAGGTTGGGGAAGGTATGGAATGTATTTCACTAACAAACTTATTTGAATGGACTGATGTGTTTATCTCTGACATAGTCATCGGTTTTCTACAGTGGAAAACATCGCCTCACTATGATCACAGAATCCTCTGCTTTAAGTTCACCTCAGGTCGAATCTTTTCAGACTTTATATGCACCTTTGGAAATAGACCAATTTTAAAATTATAACTACTGGAATATTTTGGCACAGTTTAAATATTCTGTGATGCCGTGAATATTTTCATATGGCTCCAAGGAAATTAGATTACAGAGTCTACATCCTTCCTGTCCTTCTGGAACCAGATTCAATTTCAACATCACACAGCATTTCAAACATTATGCAATATTTAGTGTGATGAGCAGTGTCCTTGAAGTGGTCCAGGTATGTATATTTAAGGAAGCTGCGGCGTTATCTCGGAACCCAGGAATGTTTCTCAGCAACGTCATGGGAGCAGAGACTCCAATCACACCTTCTTATGGTTCTCGGCCAGCAAAAGCTCTCGGGATCATCTGCTCGCGGATGAGAGCAGTCAAGCGCATTACCTTAAAACCTAAAAAAGTTTCAAAAAGTCAAACAGCACATCAGAAGATTCCCCAGCGTTGCTGCTGTATTTGATACGGTTGGATCATTCCCCAACCCAATAATTGAAGACTGCCCCACTCTGGAGTGGTACAGTGGTCTACCTCTTTGATACATTATATTTAAGACTTCAAATATTGAGAATCATTTTTTATCACAATTAATTGACATGAAGAGATGAAGAAGGGGGGGGGGTGGTGTTCCTGTGACTGAAGTTACATTTTGATTGCTTCAGTTGCAGATAAGAGAAGAATGGATCTCCTGTCCATCTCCCTCTCATGCATGCTCTTTCAATTCAGGCAAATTTTTCTAATCGGTCACACTTTCCAAATTCATATTTACCTAGACAAACATTATTTGATCATTCATGTACTGTTAATTGACATCCAAACCAGATGCCCTGCAATGGCATAGATTCAGTTCAACGGAATGCATTATTATGTCAACTAGATACTAACATTATGATGTACAGTATATTTTAGTCACCCAGAGGCCACGTTTATGGGGTTATCATTCCATATTTCAGGATAAATGTTTTCCTACATCTAAAAACCTGTATGAATTGTGGCCAGTCCGTTGACATGGGTTTAGCAGCTGGTTTAGCAGGATACTGCACATTGGCTTAATAGTGAACAGCGACACCTCAGGAATCTACTGAGGGAGTAACGTGAAAACCAGAACCCTCCTGGACATTGACTCTGTCACTAAGATTAACTCTGACAGGAGAGCTCACAGGAAGAACCCTTTTCCCATAGGTCCCTCAACGGTGGACAGCTTTGAACAGACACTCCACAGTCTATTTACTCCCGGGGAAGGACCATCAATTGGATTTCATTGTCCTTTGTACTGCGCCAATATTTTCAATGCCCAAAGGGAATTGTGTTTTTTGTGAAGTTCATCCCACAGTGGCAGGGGGAGAAAGAATTATCTGTTAGACATGTCCCAGGGTCTCAATTAAAACCAGCCTTGTGTCAGAAGAACCTACAGACCCCCTGGCTTTATCAATCATAGGCCTATTCAAGCACTGTAAGGCGAATCTATGCCCAATGGATGTGACTAATAGGAAGATATGGCAGCTGTGTACATGATTGGGATCGAAGGCAGGGTGAAATTTAGTGTATATTGGGTGACCTGTTACATTCAGCAGTGACTGGACCTCATTCCTCCGGGTCACCTGACCCCAATTTAAATCACTGTCCTCCCCCCCAGTGCGGTATCCTCAGGGTGACCCCAAAAGATCTTTCTCAGCGTAGCGGCTACTTAGAGCCTGGTACTGTGGGTCTGGATAGCTGTTCCACTGGAACTAGAAGAATGCAGTCCATCTTACTCCTCTGCTCTCATGTGCAGCAAAGTAAGATTTGTGGGATTAAAGCTCAAAAATCCATCACATCAATAAGAGGCGAATAAGGAAAATGGCCTTTTAAAGAAATGCCATACTAAATGCTGACAATACAATAAAATCAATGGTAACATTGACAAGTACAAATCAGAAAATGAGTGTACAGGAAAAAAAATCCACCCATCATGGCATCACACTGGAAAAGGACAGGATGCAGTTTAGTTTTGTGTGCGCATCACCACTTGGTTTCTGGTTATGTTTTATGTATGCTTCCGGCTTCACTGTGGGCTTATTTCCTGAATGATAAAAAGTTTTCAAAAGACAGATGGGCCTTTGGGGACGGTTTCTCAAGATTTTCCCCTCTGGTGCCAGGGGAATGCGTGTGACTGAAGTTACTGCTGGTGATACCCCAGAGTCCAGGGGCAGGGAGATCATCCACAGCACTCGTTAAGAAGAGTCTTCATCGACCGCACTTCCCCAACCCCGCACTCAGTTATCAAGGCCATAAAAAAACAAAACAAACATCTTGGGAAAGCTCTAATACTGTATCAAAGATCAGTCTGTTTGCCTGAGAGAGAGACTGAAAGCTGATGTCTTTAGTGCTGAAATTAATTACGTGGTTTTGTTTGTTTAACTTTCAGCCAGAAAAAGCACTGCTGTAAAGACATATCTTCCTCGGCGGGACTAATGGACTCGTATATCTATCAGCAGCAAATACCATCGCTGCTCAGTACACAGCTCTCCGGGCGAGCTGTGTCACTCCTGAGGTTAGGAGTTTGTACAAAGTGAATAAGGAGGAAGACAGGAGCAATTTAACCACACAGTGGAAGCCTGGCCGCAGCTCCGAGTCCTGGCCATTAGCACCGCTCAGAAAGATTTGGGGTTTTATTTACACAAGTGTGCAGAAGTGGGCGAACACGACTCCCCTCGGCAAACAGAGCCGAATAAAGAGGACCGGGTGTGATGGAAAGCCCTGCGTTCCACTCGGTTATTTTTACGACACCGCTTTCCACAGCATGAACCCTTATATACCAATGCCAGTGCACTACGCAAGCTCCAATTCCACCATCTCCCCCCACTCAGAGTTCATCTCTATTGTTCTTCTACTCCCTCTCTGCTCTTTGAACTCCCTCACCCCATTGGCCAGTTAGGCAGGCACCTTTGCCTCTGTGAGCGAGCAGGGTAAGACATCATTAATCAATACTCCATAAATATAAAAATAAATAAAAATAAATGTTTACTTTCTCTTTAGCTTGTGTGGAAAATCTTCTGCAGGTTCAGTCTGATAGCGGTTGTTATTCAGACAAGAAGACTATTCCTCAGCAAAAAAGTGATTTGCTGTTGTTTCAGTGTGCTCAATTTGCTTCTTTTATGTCTTGTCAGGTGTGCTAGGAATATATGGGAATAGTAGTACACACCTATTTTAGGCAGGTACTGCAAGTGTTTCTCTTTTTTAAAGGCAAAAACAAGCACTGCTTCCAGAAAGTCCTTCAACACAGTCAAGCTCACTCATTGCTTTGCTCATCAATATCAGAAAACACTTTCACATGCGATGGGCAGGAAAGTGTTTCAAAATAAATAAATAAATAAATGTGAGACACACATTTCAGCCCCTAAAGCCAAAGTTAAACCACACTGCTCTCTGCAAGTCCGTGTAAAATGCTGAAGAGGCAATGGTTCCAGTGCACGCATTGTCATATCAAGGACCTCTGAAGCCTATGGCACAACTCCTTTCCCTTTTATTCTCTCTCACTTGCACTCGCACTTGCACTCTCACTCTCACTCGCAATCGCACTCTCAGGCAAGCACACACAAAAATGAACACTTTGTGGATGGATACATTTCACAAACATCCAACAAAACCAACATCTCCTACCCGAACACACTCTACAAAAACAATGTTTCAGTGCCTTCCCTTCCTGTGAAATATTAATAAACTTAGCTCAGACAAAGGTTCAGTATGTACGCTCTCAGCAAAGATATATATTCCAGTCATGTCTGGCCTGTGACCCTGTACATAACTTATTCCCACTCACAGTATTTCCTCTGCATTCCTCAGAAAGGTCCAGCCGGTATGACAGCGAGAGAACATGGCTGACCAGAGACACATCTGATAAAAACGGGAAAATCCCAGCAGAGGAACCAGAAGCTCAAACTGTGAAGTGGAGAAACACAGAAAATATGTGCTGCATAGTGGTAAACCGTCGCTCTGTTTTTCCAGAGGCAAAGGTTATGTTATTACTGTTCTGATTCAGAAGCTTGAATCATAGCACCGGATCAAAGTGTATCAGCCTCAGAAATATTGCAGTAAAAACAACTCTCAGGGGACCTTGAACAGTAGTTATTCACCTTTTAATAAGCATTTATGTTCATATGTGAGTATTAATTGTTACGAGAACAAACATTCATCTTCTGTCAAAGCAGAAGTACTTCTTGCATTCTTAAGTATTTGCAATTTCATATTGTAATGATGTATAACTATACACAGGAACGTTTGTGGCCTCTGGCTTCCTGGCCATGGGACTGACCCTCTGCTGAGTCATGTTCACCATTAACATAATTGTGCCCGTCCTCTTCCTCTTTTAATCCAGCAATAAACTCACTGTTTCATCAGTTTGGCACCAGTTTTGGGCAGGAACTCCCCCTTTGTGGGAAATGGGGGGCCCAATTTAACAGGCTTAAACATTAAAGCAGTAATGAATCGTATATTGATCAGTGTTTGGTTGACAGCTCCAACACCAATGTTTGGTGTCTACCAATGTACCAATCAGGTTTCAGGGGACAAACGTGGGGTTCCATCGCATCAGTGACTTTGTGAGACTTAAAAACTCACCAACTACTTTACTCTGAGGGTAAAGACACTTGTCTACCTGACCAGACACATCAAGGAAATTGACGGACTTCGCTAAGCGCCCCAAGAGGCATCTTGTCTGATCATCAAGACAGAGTTGGCCTGCTACCATCTGCAAAATAAACCAAGCTGGCTTATTTCCCATTGACAGCTGTTTCTTCAGACCTATCCTCTAATATCTCCCTTAAGGCCAGAACCAAGTGGAAGATCTGTGCACATCAAAAGTCATCTTGACTGGAACCTGTCAAGACCACAACTTCAACGAAGAAGTCTTCCAGGATCACCCACATCTGCAGTGGCCTTGGACCAGCTGAAGAGCTGACCCATCACCTGACAGAATTAAGACCTGTCCTCCCCTTTTTTGCTGTTAAGTATTGAAATGCATTTTATTTAACACTGACATCAGACAATAGAATAGCGTAAAACTTGTAATACCCGATCATTTTACTGCTGTTTGTTCTTGTGTTGTTTGTAATGTGTACGCTGGTCTGGAATAACAAATTCCCTGACCTTGTTGTTTTACATTGTTAAGACTTCATTTTATGAGACTGATTAAATGAATTAACCACGTAATACAGAATAGCGTGTCACTGACCCATAATACGAATTAACCTTTGTCAAATGGTAGTACTGTTAACCTCTACGTTTAGCCATCACAGAATTATCATTTCCTCCGATTAAGTATCGTATAATATTATTCCTCATATTGGGCAAATTATTTGTATAAATATATATTCTTAATTTCCAAACCATTGTCCTGTCTGTTATTTCACTAGTTTGGAGTTTACAGACGTACAGATTTCTTATTGGTTGTTGAACTTAATTTGTTCTGATTAAACCTGACCAAACCTCACTACAATATATTTGTCAGAAGTTTCACTGATGTTTGTATGATTAAAAAAATATATACATAGGCTATGAGAAGCTGGACTCACAGCATCATGATAGTTTGTTCTGTTCAGTTATTTTGCAAGACTGGCTCAGGTTAGATTCACAAATCCTCAAAGCACCAACAGTTCTCCATATCACTGCAGTTAAAATGCAATGTGATCTTTCACTCTCTCACTTTGTACATCTCCTTCCCTTTCCTGTCCTTTCCTTACCCTCCCCTTGCTCCCTCAACACACACACCATCTCTCTGGCAACGTTTTCCTAGCTCCAAAAGGAAAATTCAGTTTTACTGAAATCAGTAACCTCCTGCATTCTGCCCCCATGTACACCGCACCAGGAGGCGCTCTGTTCTCTGGGATGAGTCGGGTCCCATCACTCCGGGGTTAAGGCTCAGTCAAGGACACGGAAAGCCCCTGTGACCCGCCTTTAAATCACTCTCCTCCCCCAAAAGAGTGCACCCTTATCATGAATGTTTGACAACACTAATTAGTCTGGGACTAGTGAGGAGAAGCACAAGGCATATTCATCAGAACACGTCAGTCTATTTCTGTATATTTCCACAACAGAGGCCCTGAGACAGGCCAGGGCTGTGGAGGAGCGGATTAACAGGGAAACGTAGTCCAAATGCTGACAACTACTCATCAATTACTAGGCCCCATTTAGCCTTATGTAATTCAAACATTAACGCCTTTCTGTGGCATCCCCTTTTTTAACACAAGCCTGAAAATTACATACATAAAATATAACGGTTACTATTCTTGAACCTATTTGACTATAGGCACAATCCTGGTTTCATCCTCTTCTGAAAGATAACAATTGGGAGTCAGAGTTATTCTAAATATTACTGAAACAAAGTAACAGACCTGAGGTCAGTGGGAATATCCAATCACCCTGCTTTCAGTGACTGTAAAGAAAATATTCACAATTATCACAGTCTGTCATTAAATATGCAGTCTGCCTGAATTTTACCTGACTAGGCAACAAAGTTTCTCTGTAGAGTTGGGTTTCTCACTGGAAATGTAATTTTTCTGGCAACTTTGTTCATATTTATAGTTTACCTTACATTGCCGGTATATCTTGCAAGAGCCCTTTCCCTTTAAAGTGGTATGGCTGTGTGGTATAAATATAAATATTAATGAAACAGGAAACGTTATTACAGATGGTGCATATTACAGAACTGGTGAAATAGTTAACTTCCTCTCATTGGGGGGGGGGGGGTGAGCAGCTATCCTTAGAGTCCTGGGTCACCCAAGCCCAGTGAAGCTCAGTCCTCCTCACTCCTGGTCCATGGGAAAGGGGCGGGGCACAGTATGGCCAGCTGTGCCCCATCAGCAGACTCGACCAACCACCCTCCGCCCTGCGGAGTCCACTTCCGCCTCTGAGGAAGGCTTTGGAGGGTGTACAGCAACCGCTACAACACGTCTGTGACCAGAGTGGGATGCATTCCTGAATCTTCCTTCGGTCTACCCGCCCAAAGTATATTCTGCAATGTCAGTATGTTTAAGCATTTTGTGCAAATGCAAGCAAGTAAGTAGTTTCAACTCAAACGTATAATGTTATCTGCATTAACCCCTTATAACTGACTAATGCTGGGTATAATATTCAGCCAGGTGTGTGTGTGTGTGTCTGTGTGTTTACTTCATCTCCTGTTTGACCACTATTTTCAAGGACTCTCCCCCAATTTCACATCTTGATCTGGTGTGTATTGTCTTTATAAGAAAGAAGGCATGTAAGGTTATGGCACTGTAGGGTTCTGCAAGGACTGAATTGCTCCTGAATGAACATTCTGAACTCAGCAATAGATGACTCTGAAATACAGGGAGTTCATCTGAGGATCGGGTAATTCTCTTAATTGCACTAAATATTATTTAGATGCAGCCTTTCTCCCCTGCAGTAAATTACTGACAGCAGCTGTTCATGATTGTCCAAAAAAGCAATAACCTGAAAACAGACCATCTAAGATACTGGATGCCGAGAGCTATGCTTCAGATCAAATCAGAGGCTGGGAACCAGTTTGTGACACCGTGTCCTAGCTGTGAACATTCACCAGGTGTCGCAGTGAAGAGGATGACACATTTCGGTGGGAATTGTCATGTAAGCCAATGGAGATCTTCCGCAAAGCTTCACTTTCACACAGCACGTGTCACCATAGTTCATAACTGCATACATTTGTGACTGATAACTTCATTGCGATGCCAGTCATTCTGCACGTGCTCTGAGGGCAGAATTTCAGACGTCAGGGAGACGTGGACCTGCAGGGGTAAACACAGACTACCGTTGGCTACATTAAGGCTGCGTGTTCACTAACCTTTCCAGACAAATTAGCGGTAATACATTCAGATGGATGTACACCAATAAAATATTCAGCTCCGGAGGCTTGACATTAGCATTAGCAGATGTTCCAGCCCCTTAACTGCACCCGTTTATGCTAAAGCTGCACCCGGCCCATGAATTAGTGGTCCTGACGTCAAACTGAAGAACTTTGCTAGGCCACCATCTGTATGCATTAGTGTGTACGCACAGTGTATGTGTGTGCATGTGTGTGTGTGTGTGTGTGTGTGCATCTGTGTGTATTCGCACTGGAGTTTGTATGTTTGTATATTCTTTAGATTCAATACACACACACACACACACACATACACACAGTGCCCAAATGGGAAAGTAAGACCTCTGTAGCGGTCACCTTCTGCATGGCTCCATACTGAACTGAATCATTTATAGCACTGCTACACATACTCCATAGCACCATGATAAATCTGGAATACCATTGAAATTATACTGTCTTTATTTTTTATTAATTTCTTACAGAAAAGGTAAAAACAAGCTGACCTGTCATAGAATTGATACAATATTCAATGGTGATTTGGCAATGCCAGTCTGAAAATAAGCTCTTGTCCTGAATAGACAGGTCACAGAAATAGTTTTGATTCGTTTAAGATCCAGTGGTGTGTAAAGAGAACGGTCACTTGAGTCACTGAAGCCTATAAACTGGGCTGTTCCCACCACGCTTATTCTGCACTCGGTGCACATTTTAGCTGAGCGCTGAAGATAAATAAACTGAAAATTTGTTATTTCCAGCTGATTTGAACAAATTCCACATTTAATCGGGGACTCGTGTAAATTGAATTATTCTCTCTCCCGCTCAGACTTTACACCTGTTAACAAGCCCTGTTATTCACAAAGTCACATTAAATGTGCATTCAGAACAGAACAGGGCATGAAATTATTCACACAGTGTGTCAGTGTGTGTGCACAGACTTCACAAACTGTATTCTCATCGCTGAGACTTTGTGTGCTAGAGAACAACATCTCCCTTACACCATCTTTATACATTCTCAATCCAGGACATGCGCTAAAATAGCAAACAGTGTTAGCTTCTAAAAATAATTTTTAGTGAAAAATAATATCCGGCCCGTGCCGACTGTGGCCGGCAGCCCTGCAGGGGTGGCGCACGATTGGCTGTGTGTCGTGCAAGGGATATATGTGGGAGGAATTCAGTCAGCAGGGATAGCCGTGTTCTTTGCTCTAGTGACCCCTGTTGGGATTTGGGTGGGATTGGAGATGCCAAATTTATTTTTAAAAGTTTTGTTATACAAACAAAAGAGTAAGACGTGTGGTATTTCCAAGTGTGCAACTCACCAAGTAGGCCTATCTGCTATTCTGAAATCATTTGATTCAAGAATAACTGCTAAACCGACAGAGACTCAAGGAGAAGTGCTAAAGCTCGATTCCTTTCAGTCAATGTCCTAGAAATGAGCGGCTGCAAGCTAAGGAAGTCACTTTGGACAAGAGGGTCTGCGAAACATGTAAATGTGATGCATCCGAGTTCACATCCAAGCTACAGTAATTGGTCTCTACTGCTGTGCCAAGTCACCCTGAATGAATGGACTTGAATTACGGTTCATTGAAACAAAAATACAGTCTTTAGAAATGACAACCTGAAACACTTTCTGTAAACAGACAAAACGTCATATGTGATGGCTGGTTAGCAGTAAATTAGAGTTTTAAATGAATATTCAGGAATGAATCACTGAACAATCCCCCAACATAAGAATTCAGTATTCTCTGCAGCTGTAAGTTTGTCATGTTCCGTGAAACTGTCGTGATAGGCCTTCCCAGCATTCCTCCCAATCGGCTTCTATCTCCTATTTTCTTTCGTTTTTCTTGTTGCCCCTTCTTAAATCAAGCAGCGATGAAGCATCATTACATGCTTAAATGTAACCCGAAATTCACAGTGTTTGGATCTGAAAGTGTCCCGGGAGGGTCTGTGTGGGTGCTGACAGTGCTCACGCCCTTTCTACAGACCCGTTCATTCACCCGCGTCTTCGCTGAGATTCCCCGCAAAGATGAAAGGGCTCGGCGGCGACAGGGTCGACGCTCCCTGGATGAACCGTCCGGGCGCATTGGCAACGCTCCCCGTTTGATCTGACGCGCTTCGGCCGCGAGGCTAAAGCACAAGATCACGGCACGACTGCCACGGAACAAGACGCTTAAAGGAGGAAGGGGAGTGCGCGGAGACGTCGTGACCCGCATGAGGACCCGGCGCCGCCTTCCCAGACAATGGCCACCGCCGTCACGCGGCAACCGGCTCGCCTGTAATCAAGCTCCTCCTCTGTTAAAGCCGAGCGCGATCGCATCGCGAGCCGTCCGGCTAAGCTACGCCACCCGCGGTTTCTTCATTTCCAAAGCCTTTGTGATGGCATCTCCAGACCAGAGGTGAGAGAAAATTTCTTTGAAGAGAAAAAAAATGTTAATACCAGAATTGAACACCTACCGCTACTATTCACCAGATCATATCTTAAAAATCTTTGAGCTGAGATGTAGCCTACTTGCACGGAAAATGCGATGTAAAATATGTGCACTGAGATGCATACTATGACAGGTGCAGAACTCATAAACTGGTAGAATGACTTTGGGGTGACAGCAGGTGTAAGGTTTTGTTCCCGCATTATGCTTGATTGACAGCACCTCCTGAGGATTTTCAAAAAATTATCCCAGCTGCAACTAAAATGGAGACAGTGAAACAATGTGTGTGTGGGGGCGGGGGGAGCAAGGTTCATATCAGGGGAAGTTGCAATTTACTATCATGACAGATGCCCGAGTCATATTCAGCACAATCCAGCATCTTACATTCTTGTATTACAGCATGTAATGGCACTAAGGATAAAACCAAGCAGAACTCCACCTTGGCTGCAGGTACAGGATATTCTATGCAAATATTAAACAGGGCTGTGCCTCAGACTGCTGCATGAATATGTAAGTAGCTTCCATCCCACCAGCACAGAGGTGAAGCTGTCCAGTCCCAGAGCACCCAAATAAGCAGGAAGAGGCACCTGGGCGGAGTCAGCCGTTAAGGGGAGGGGCCTCAAAACAGACTGCAGCTTGTTCCCCGCCCATAAATCCAGACAGTAATGAATTCAGAAATCACCCTGCACACAAGAGTTCTAATCAAATTATAAACTGACAGGCTTGCAAAGACAGATGTTTATTTTTTCCCCTATTGTTTGATTCCCCTGCATGAATATTTTTACATTTTTTCCCCAATCTGGCTCCACTGTGTATTCAAAATAAAGATAAAACACAGAATGTGTAGCACTGCTCTCTGAATAAAACTCTCTCCCAGAAAGGCAGACATTTCAATGCGCAATTCAGTCGCAGCTGGTACATGAAAACCTAGGCGGGCGTTGGTTCTGAGAGCCCACGGGCTGTGTTTCTCCCATCCCCAGGCATTCTCCAGCTGAAATGAAGCTGCCCCACGCCTGCACACCAAACGGTGTTTCTGAACAAGATAAAATAGACAGGATTACTCCAGGGGTGCACCGGGGCCCCGGGCCCCAGGCCCCGGGTCTCAGTCGGGACGCTCTGCCATGAAAATGAGGGAGAGAGGGAGCTGGGCTCATGGGCTGGCAGCTCCATGGCAACAGGGATTCTGATCAATCCCAATAATTCAGCATATCCACCTCACTGCTTCTCTCCGGTCCGTCAGACTCCCAGTCTAATTAGAGCTGAAGATTGGCTGCCAAAACACAGCACCCCAAACAAGCCACCCCCCCCCCCCCCCCACCCCCCCCCAAAAAAAAGAGAAAAACCAAGCATTTTTTTGGTTTTCACAATCGACTGGAAACAGTTCTCTCTCAGCTGCCGCTGTGTTTCCAGAAAACGCATTAAGGAAACGCGCCAGAGCCGCTGCTGTTTGTTATGGTTCCGGCTCGCTTGCGGCACTTCCCCCTGCGGTTATTTATCTATTTAAGACTGCGAGTCGTTTGGACGCAGACCGCGCGCAGCAGCCCACGTCTTTAGGCGGAGCTCCCCTCCGTGACGCTTTTTTCCCCAGCCCTCGTCGACTCGCAGGTTGCGCAAGGGTAATGTTGTCGCCAGAGGTTTTCATCTGAAGTAATGTACCGTAAAATTCAAAGTCTGACACTTTACAATGAAAACTCACTCCGCTGTCTGCAGCGACCGTTACAGGCACGACGGGGCGCAGACGAGAGGGCCGGAGAGAGAGAACCGTTTCATCCATTACCCTGGAAAAGTGCTCACGGGGAGAATCGCGCTGTTCACTTAAGTGGCTTGCGCATACGAAACCATCAATTCAGACAGGAGCGTTGTATATGGACATGAAAGTGTATGATGCTCACACAATATTGACGCTTCAAAAAACCTTTACTGAATGGCACTGCTCCTTACTCAGCACATAAGAGTGCACTTTTAACAGCAAACGACACTAAAATACTTGAAATAAATTATATAATATATATATAGTGAAGTCTTCAGTGGACAGTGACCCCACATCCCTGTTTTAACCAGAGTGATGGTGCTGAAAATTTGGCACTTTGATTGGAAAAACCTGTGAACTTCTAATTTTTAAAATGTTGTCCCTGAGACGGCTGTTAATTGTTACTTCCTGATCTAATATTGTGCTGCTGTGGATACAAATTCCAAATTACTGTTACAGTTCAACATAGGTGCAACTATACTGCCAAAACACATGTACCTAAGAGAATAGAGTGCCTAATCGCTCAATCAGTGCCTGACCTCACTAATGCTCTTCTGGCTGAATTGAAGCAAATCCCTGCAGCAACGCTCCTACGTCTAGTATAAAGCCTTCCCAGAAGAGGTTAAGACTGTTACAGCAGCAAAGGGTGGACCAACTCATTACATTACATTACAGGCATTTAGCAGATGCTCTTATCCAGAGCGACTTACACAACTTTTTACAAAGCATTTTACATTGTATCCATTTATACAGCTGGATATATACTGAAGCAATGCAGGTAAAGTACCTTGTTCAAGGGTACAACGGCAGTGTCCTTACCTGGGAATCGAACCTGCGACCTTTCGGTTACAAGCCCAGTTCCTTACCCACTGTGCTACACTCCGTCCGTTAACTAATAACTCCTATTATTAGTTATCAGTGCTAAATTATACGTGCTGACTGAGTGCCAAATTGATATTTTAATTTCCATAGTGCCTATATTATGAGTGGTGATCCATTAGGTTGATGCTGATATAGCAAATGATCTACACTGACTGAGGTCTGTTATACTCCTTAAAAGTTTGGGGACAACCTGTGAAATCAGGGGTCAATGCAATCTATGTGTTTTAGGATAATTAAAGCTAGGCTATGTGGTGAATCCGCCTCTGTACTGTTTTACGTTTCACGTGGGGGAGCCAGATGCAATTACAAGCTTGCTGATGCACATTAATCAAGGTTAAATAACACATTCCCAACACCCTGCCCTTGCAAATGCAATGCTGATGCACTAAACGGAAAATGGGTCTTCCTGGTTTAATGTACTGTGATAACACACTAGACGGAAATCTTCTCCACTAGACAGTCTGCACTCTTCCTTGCACTGTTTTCTTCTTTACAAAATGATGTTTGTTTAATAGCACTTAGCTCAATGAAAAAAGCACATAAAAACAGATATTATGAAAATCACTTTTCATTCACCAGCTGATAGAAATGGAATCATTAAATATGACATTTTACTTTACCATCCACTTGCCCTCATCATTATTGTCAACCAGCAGAGGCCTCCTTCCAAGTTACTTACATACAACTGATCGTTAAATTTTGGTGCAATTGACTAAAACCAGTTATGCAGTCATGCATTTTTAACTCCGTTACAATTGCATGTTTCACTTTGAATGTGTCTGTCATTGGAATGGATTGCAGGATCTTTCACAGACAAGTGAGTGAAAGCTCTGAGGAGGGATCTAATTAAGATCAGATTAATTCCAAATAAACCGGACAAACTCTACAAACAGCTAAGGGCATGCAACAAAATTCCAGCATCTCTGCAACCACCTGTGCACTCATTAATAAAAGGTTCATTGAAGCTAATTCTTGGGTATCTGGACTGAGCAATAAAGGAATGCAAGCACAACTTCACACTCCAGAACAGTCACAGAATTCTGAACAGTGCTTCAGAACTCTGTTTCAGAACAATGCTTCAAAACGCCATTTCAGAACTCTGCATCAAAACTCCATTTCAGAACACTGCTTCAGAACTCAGCTTCTCCCTGATTCACTGTCAACAGCTGTGAACAGTGCAGATTCAGCACAACTTTATTCTCTGATGACCCCTCATGGTGCCATGATTCAAGCGAAAGCATTCCCCACCCAGTCCGCACAGAGTCTGCCCCTCACATTCTTACAGCAGGCTCATTCATGGGCTCCATTTTATTTCAGCGGTACCTAATCTCTCTTGGAGTTTCGGTCATCTGTGGAATATGGCATTCTGAAAACATTTTTGCCTACTGATCTTTGCCTTGTCTTAGAAACATATCTACACTCTCAGGTGTACACATAGATACTGTCTTGGAACATAATTAGCCAATTTTGGGTCTGAGTTGTGTTGGCATAAAAAATGCCGAGTACAGACGGATGCTGTTATGGCAATGTAGGTTTCATATAGCCTAACACATGCATTCAGTGCTAGAGGTACCATTACAACCGACATTTCACTGCAAGGCTCTTTTAAGGGAAAGGGATCGGTGAGGGCAGTGTAATTTTAGATTACCTCTTTCAGTGTCATTTCCTTTCTGTAACTGTGTTTTAGATGGCCGCCAAGGGATTTGTTTCATCTTTTAATGTCAATGTGAGTCAGGCCTTTTGCCTGCTGTTGAATGTTTATATAGCCTATTTCTTAAGAGCTTTGCTAAACTGAAATTGAGATAAATTATAGCTACGATCAACAACCACAGGGCCTGAGCCAAAAAAGCATTAAATGTTCTGCTCGGTGTTCCTCAACCTTCTTGGTTCTCTTTGTGTTTCCGTGGATCTAATTGGTTCTCTTTGGGTTCTTCCGGATCTGATTGGTGCTCCATGTTCCTTAATCTTACTGGTTCTCTTTGTGTTCCCCTGGATCTTACAGGATTCTGGCCACTCTCTGAGAAAAGTGTAGCATCAGCAGGTTCTGTCAGAACAGACTGTCCAAGGCCTGTCCTACAGGTCAGTGATGGACTCACTCGCCTGCAGGTCAAAGGGCACTCACTTATCATGCATGTATTCAAGCTCTCTCTGGGTCTGCATTAAGCTTGCATTAATAAATGAGGTACTTCTCAGAATATTTGCTCACTGTCGGCTGTTTTTAACCATCGACATGCAAAATTTAATACCTCTCAGTCTTAATTTATAAGTGTACGGGCGCCAGTCATCATGTGCTGGAAATCCAATGTTTTCAATTCGATTCCCACTGAGGGCACTACAGTGCAAAACTTTACACATTGCACACAGCAACAGCATGGCTGAAGAAACTGTTTTCATATCATATTATCATAAAGGAACCATCTACCTCATCTGAAGAGGAAATTATCTTCTGATGTCTGATGTGCATATCTTCATTACCTTCTGGGTTTCACAGTACACTTAATAATCATGCTTATGGATTTATCACACTGCCTGAAACACAAACTCTGTGAGATTGCTGAATTAAACAAAATGAACCTGTTTGTACCTGAATACTCACAATTTCTGATTGTATCCTTTGGTTTGTGAAGCTATGTCTAAACTTGATAAGCTTTATCTCCTGTTAAATGCTATTTATTTATTTATTTGTTTGTTTGTTTAATGTCAAAATGTGCCTTTCATGGCACAATGCAATTTTCTTGGTTATTCCAAACCTCTGAAATGTACAAGTGTATAGTATGTGTTTGTATGTAAGTAACTCTATTCAATTTGGTGTGTGTGTGTGTGCGCGCATATAAATCTGTGACTATTTGCATGTATGAGAGTGTATTTCTGCATGGGTTCATGTAAACACATCAGGGCATTTCCATGGTAACTGACATTACAAATGCAAGATATTATGTACAGATACATAATAGAGACTTGGACTTGGACTGTACCACGCAAATAACCTGTAGTTGTAATGTCAATTACCGTGAACTTGCCCATTTCTGAGTATTTATCTGTGTGTATGAGTGTTCTATAGCACTGTAAAATGTTACACACATTACACGCCACTACAAGAAGCCAATCCTGGGCTAGAGACTAGAGTGACTGACTGAGCTTAAAGATAAAAACCTTCAGCATCTTATTTCTTCCCTTCTGTGAACAACCACCTCATATCTGTGTGTCTCCGACAGGCCAAAGCTCTGATTCTCACTGATCATTTTGTCAGTCCCAAAGACTTCTGACAGATTGAGGGCACCCTTTGATTGTCACTTGCGCATTACACACAATCAGTGGTCAATATCTCTCTCCAGTGATCCCTCGGTGAACAATTTATGGGGCCTGTTTTGATTTGAGGAATTGACAGATTGCTTTCATTAAGTCCCTCGGTTTTCCGCCGCAGGTTCCGACCAGTGCTGTCGTGCTTCATTTGCTGGGCGGTACACAGCTACACCGAAATCAGAATCCAATCCGAAGGGATCTCTGTAAGCAGTCAGCTCACTTCCAACATCCCCCTGTTTCTCTCTCGTGTTGTGACAACATCATTAAGTTCCTGCATCGCCTTGGAAATGTTGAGAACATTTAGTCGGATAAAGAAAGGCTGGATGCATTCAATGCATGGTGGACGCAGGCTAGTCGTTCACGAGGTTTAATTTCCTAGTCTGCCAGGGGAGGACTGCGACTAAATATCGACCTGGGTATTTCACGCATACAGGCCAATTCACATACAGCTTACGTTAATTTGTAAACACCTGTATGTTTGTGTGGGCATTGCAGTCTGCGTGTTTTTGAACAACCTAGCGGCCTAAACATCGATTGATACATACTTTGACAACAATATAAAATCCGTTTTAGCCTATTATTTCCACAACATGGCACTCGTTATCACATATATCAACCACAATAAATATGTACCTCCGAAACCCTATGAAAAGCAGCAATCTCGAACAAAACATGTCACTAGAGAACAGAAAAGTGCCCTACCTTAGAAAGTCATGAGGCGGCGCAAAGTTCACTGCAACTTCGGAAATCAATCGTGAATCAACGGTTAGATTGTCCTGTTCTGTTTCCATTGACAATCCTCATCGATAAGTCCTTGAGACAAAAGGCTCCTCAAACCATTCTTGACCATGTTCAAAATATGTTAGGCAAGGCCTTGCATCATCTGTTGCTGAACTCTGTGCTCCTGTGATGCGCGCTTTCACGTTATCCAAGCGATATCTTTCTTGGTAGTAATCTGGTTCCACCTGACCTCCTCATACCACAGTATTCGGGAGGGAAACAAATCTCTAAATTTGGGCCTTTTAGCTGCATCAGCCGTAAAGGGATTGGTCGTCCTGTTGCCTACTTTCCTGTTATTTATTTATTTGTTTGTTTGTTGTTAGCAGTAACTTTGTTTGAAGTACGGCATGTAACACCATAGAAACCAAATCTCGGATCGAACTTGTAAACTTGATTAAATTGCATGACGTGAGATGCAGCCGATAATGTGCATCTGAGAATAAACCGAAACTGAACACTAAAAAAAACTTTAAAATTGAAAAGGCCTTATTTCAAAAAGAATAGAAGTTCTATGGCCAAGAAATCTCCAGCAAAGATTTGGTTTTAAAATATCTCTGAAACACCAAATTTAATAAAGTCAAATGCCACTGTTTTACAAATTTAGCCAATCTGAGGCTTTGCGTGCAGTTACAACCATATCCATGCTTTAACCCACTTTCCAACAAACTAAAATGACTAAGAAATCACATACGTTGTCATCAGTATCTTCAATAGTGAATTAACTCGTTAATTAACTCTGGGAAGTCGCAATGCTACATACAGGCAAACACTTATTGCTAATGGCATATTGCTAATGGCTAATAACGTTTTTTTTTTTACATTTATATATGCAAGCTTATCAGTCCTCTGTTATTTTATGCAGAGCAGAAACACATTTCCCACAAAAGGTCCATAATTCATGCTGTTGCCATAGCATTTACCGATATGATGGAGAACTTCAGAACCTCAGAAGCTGGTGTATTTGTACCATTGCACCAGCTCTCCTGAATCTCAACAAGAAAAAAGAGCTAGGCAAGTGTTTGTGGCTGTTTTGTTTTGTTGAAATTTATTCTTTCTTTTTTTTAGCAAGGAAAATGTTTTCCTAACATCTGGCAGGAGTAATGCAGGAGTGCCGTAAGCATGGTTACCCAGCCTGTTATGGTTTTAGGCCCTTGATCAAAATCTGACTACACCCATGAGCACTCAACGCCATTGTTTTATTGTGATCGTTTGATTGTGTTTTTTTATGGGGGTGGGGTTATCCCTGCTGGAGAATGCTAGTGAGCAGGTGCAAACTGCCTGCATGCACTGCACCCTGCCTCTTCAAATTTACTGCCACATTAATCTCACCTTGTGCCATTAAACGCTGTCCTGCTGCTCCTGTTCTACAGTCAATGTCACACCAACAAGCGCCTGGGTATTTGGAGGGAAGCCATAAGCCGCTTTTCCACCGCATGGTACCGGCTCAACTCGACTCGACTCGACGCTACTCGTGCTTTTGGTACCAGATAGGCTACTTCATTTTCCACTGCAGATAGTACCCCCGTCAATGTAGCGGGTCGTTATTAGCGATGCTGCATGAAACGCATTGCTCTGACCAATCAGTCGTCTGCAGTGTTTTCACGTCACCTTTTGGTATCGCCTCAGCTCGCTTGGAACCTCGACTGAGGTGATACCAAAAAAGTACCAGGTACCAGGTGCTATCTACAACTTTTGCCTGATGGAAAACCAAAAAAGTCGAGTAGAATCAAGTCAAGTTGAGCTGGTACCATGCGGTGGAAAAGCGGCGATAGACTCCAGCGACTAACCAGCCAATCAGGAGTAGGCTTTTCAGAAACCGGAAAGCGGGGCAGACTGAGCTGTCCTGGGACAGTAAAGTGCATCTCTTTTTCCTCTTTTGGAGTGATGTAAGTATGCAGAACACAACTGTTTGCTGGAAAACCTGCAGCATTTTTTTCAGAAGTAGCCTACAGCAGAAACCCTTCATTGTTTGTTATTGCAACTTCTCAACTTCTGTGTGAAGCATTGTAATGAAGCCTGACTTTTTAGAACCTAACAGAGCAAAAGTATCCGTGTCAAATAAACTGTAACACATGGAGTACATTTAACTTTAACTGAGTACATTTGATACTTTGTAGACTCAAATGATCAGTAAAAGTTCAATACTGAATATATAACTTCTGTGTTGCAGCACTGGGATCCATGTTGTGATAGACCACACCCACTTAATACTGAGCAAATACCTCTGTATTAAGGCAACTCTGCCAGACTTAATTTAGCACTAGAGCTTATGTGAGTCCAACAGAGCCTTAACTTACTTGATCAGTACTAGGCATACACTATCAGGGTTGGTTTTTCCTAGCCGATGGCTAGGTCCCCATATATTTGTCTGATAACCTGGCCCTGATCAAGGTGATGCATGGAAGTCTCTCAGTTCTACATTGATCCAGTTCTTTCTCTTAGTTCCACATTAACTGTTATTTACAGTTAATATAGAGCAACTATCACATGCTGAAAATGCAAAGTGCAAAAGTATTTTACAGAGACCAATACTTCATTTGAAAAAGCCTTTATGAAGGATTCATTTATCCTCATTTATTATGCATTGCAAATGCAAAAAGAAAAAAACCTGAAGATGTATGACCACATCTTTAATGTTCCATCTTTATTTACACTAGTTCTTAAAGATGACTGTTTTATAAAACAGGGAAATCAATAACAAGCTGTTAAATGGATAATAGGTTATTGATTCCACATACAGCAGGTCAGCCAGGAGCACTTAAACTGAGTAAGAGGGAGTCCAGAACAACACTGATCATTTTCTGGGCATTTCAAATGTAAAACGCAGGGAGAGACACTCAAAAACCCTGAGGCTGATTTACTATTTACTCACAAATCACATTTAAGAAATTTAAACAATTGTGTGTGTGTGCGAGAGAGAGAGAGAGAGAGAGAGAGACATAGAGAGACAGAGTTAGAGAGAGAGAGAGACATAGAGAGACAGTTAGAGAGAGAGAGAGAGACAGAGTTAGAGAGAGGGGGGTTCTGCAGACTCAGGGTCCAAACTGGAATGCCCCAGCTGTGCAGGACCGGTCAGCCGGGATCCAAACAGACCCCCCTTCTTCTCATCTGGAGCAGGCGGACACATGAGAGCGGTGAGAACAGACCGTCCCTGTCTGTGATGTGATTCAAGCTGCAGCGCGCTTGTGTGAGAAAACAGATTCTGCACTGATGGGCACCACTGCCACGTCCCTAATCAGGCTCTGCCCACCAGCCTACCAACACATGCCATTCAGGGCTAATCCACCATATGGCACAAAGCTATGAAACCTTTTTTTTTTAAAATAACCCAGAAGGTCAACTGAGAATTCACTTCTCATTTACAAAGGGAAAAAACATGAGCAATGAATTCCAGGGACAGTTTAGCCAATAAACTACTAGAGGAATGAACAGGCTGAAACAGTCAATGGTTATTTAAAGGGACAGTTCACTTTCTTGGGTTTCTTAGTATTATTTCAGTTTTAGAGTGTGCGTTTCATTTGCACAGGCAGGATTTAGCATGCAATCAAGTATATTTCAAATGTTTACAAAGGTTTCTAAAAACCTGCGGAATGATTGGTACAGGGGCATGGGGGGTGGGGTTCATGGTCTAAAGAAAGACAGTGCATGTCAAGTAAGGCCGAAGCAGCTTGTATAGAAACTAACAATGTTATGCCTACAGGGGTTGTACATACTGAGTAAATCTGATAAAATCACGTTTGTAGTCATGGCACATTTAGACAGGCGCAGCTCCTGATAATGACCTGTGTAGACAGTGTGACACAAAACCTGTGCACAATCAGTGTAACAGACTGAGGCATCGCCATGCATGTGATTGGCTGCAGGATGAAGGAACCAAAGCACGTTACATTACATTACATTCATTTAGCAGAACCAAAATCAAAACCCTGAATTTATACAGATCATAGCCTTAGCAAGTTGTATGAATAAATGGCATACGCATGCCAGCTTTGTACTGAGCACCACACACTGAACGTACAATTTCCAGTATAAACTGGACCAGTGCATGTTGGCACAGCTTGGCACAGCCTTGCATCACCAGCTAGTCAATTTGCTCAGGTGGAGTCTGTACTGCAGAGGCACATGCACACTCCTTTATCCTTCAATTTCAGTTGGATTCACAGACGTGTCAAAAAAACCTCATTGTGTGTACTCCATTCCTTTAGTCAGAAATGAAATCCCTTGGCACAGTATGTTGCTCTAGTTGGTAAGAAATATGAGCCAAAATCATTATTTCTATTTTAATCTCGCATTTCACACACGGCTGTTGCATTTTTTTCTGCTAACCCGCTGCTATAGATCCTCTCTGTAGCCTAGTTTTTATCCCTGGAAACAGATTTCATTGAGATTCATTGCACAGATATGGACTTGACATCCCCTAATCAAACTGCCACCATATGTCAAACATACTGGTTGTTAAAAATATGTTTGCCCTCCCAGACAAAGTTACTCATATTCATCTGAAACCCAGCAGCAGTAAACACACTCCATCGACACACCCGCAGACCAAAAACTTGGAGAGAAGGCGCCACCTGATGGTAGGAATACGAAGCACGCCACTTTTATATCCCAAGAGGTAAACTCAGAATTCTATAAACTTAAAACCTTATTTGAAAAAATATATAATGAATTAAAACCAGGCTAAAACAAGACATGAAATGGAAACATGGCTTGTTCAAAATATACACATTTTTATATCATTGCCTTTGCATTAAACAGGAAATACTAATCAGCCTGTTTGATGTAATAATGACTGCATGTTTCAAAGGCATTCTGAAAACCAGTGTGATACAGTAGCATTTAATGACATTTTCACCTCTACAGGCTTTTGTATTCAGACATATGCCTTTTTAATCAAACTGCATCTTTGTTCAAATAAGCCATGAAATGACCATATTTTAAAAATATGTATCTACCGTTGGTTTATTATATTTAGTGTCCTTTGGTTGTGGTTTCTGTTCACTGCAGTGTGAGATTCAGAAGAGAGAACAGCATTAACACTTTACTTTTGTTCGTCAGAAGCTGTGTGGGGGGGGGGGGGGGTTTAGGGGGCACCAAACACAGTACACACAAACAAAAAAATAAATAACCTCACTTCTCCAGTTTTGCCATTTTTTTGT
Source organism: Anguilla rostrata (assembly GCF_018555375.3). Lineage (NCBI taxonomy): Eukaryota > Metazoa > Chordata > Actinopteri > Anguilliformes > Anguillidae > Anguilla > Anguilla rostrata. The sequence continues at coordinate 18,885,592 of NC_057950.1, read as the reverse complement.
TTAATAACTTCAGTGTCAGTGTACAATGACTGAGAGACTACAGAAAGCATCACGTCTTAAAATCTTATTCAATCTAATGTAATAAAACATTTACATTAGTTTAACTGAAGAAACTGATTTCTTACTTTAACTCCAAGTTGTCATTAAAAACTTTTGGTAATTATACCACATCACCTGGGCATAGCCATAAGTCATTAACAACAGATCTTTTAAACATACACAGAAACAAGAGTAGATTCTCTCAAAATTTATTAAACAGACAGGTTTGTAACAATCTCCCCAATACTTCTTTTGACCAGTATGCTATTGCCATTTGAACAGAATGCAAACGACACAACGAAGTTTCTGGTAAAAACAACAAACAGTGATAAATATTTGGATCATTTGGTTTAGAATTTGAAGTGCAGATTTGGGATGCAAGGATTCTCCACTGCGCCACTGTAAATACTGCAGGCCTAAATAAGACAGACACCCTGTCATTTCATCTGTCGGAAGAGCAAAATATTCAGTATTGTACAGCGGAAAAGCGCAAACATCAAGTTCAGTACTTGTGATTCCCACAGCTGCCCTCTCTCGATTTATCAGATTTCACTTTCCCAGCTCCACTGCGTCTCCATTTCCAAAGACCGAACCCTTAGTGATGGTTCCCTGAGCAGGTTCTAAACTCAGTGAGAGGAACACTGAATTTAGACTAAAAGGCAATACGACTCTGCGGCCCATAAAAGTCTGCTGTGCCCACTCTAAGAGCCGCCGGTTTCAAACCATATTCTTCAGTAGTGACATCGTTGGTATCAATTTTAATATCTCCCTTCATAATGATAAAAACAACCAACGAGATTATTTTTTAAAAATATATACAATAATACAATAATCATCTTTTCTTTCCACTTTCATGAAATGTGCATTAATATTTGTTTTCTTTTAGAAAGCTTTTGGTTGACCATAAATGTTTGTGATCATGTGATATCTTGTGATTGTTACTGCATTAATTGTTCAGATTGTATGGTAAATATGGGCCAGATTTTTCAGCCATTTTTGTACAACATTAACTGATAAACCGAAATGACCTGTAAGCTACATTACTTCTGCCTCTTCCTAGCACTAACAGAATGCATCTGCCATCACAAAAGAGAGTACTGAGAAAGTCTATGACAGTGTAAGCTTTAAAATCAAGTATTTCCTAAAATATACATTTCCTCCAAAATTCTCTGAATGGTTAATTTAAAATAATTATCGAGTCATTCATATGTTGAAAGTTGCTTCACTTCACTTGTGGGATACATTCCTGTAGACAGCTCATAGCAGAATCAGTCTGAAGGTTGGTAGCCAATAAAAGATGTAATGTGGTCCAAGTCAGATGAATCAGAATGACAGAATGGTCTTCTTGATGATGTCAATGCACTCTCTGACCTCGTCCTCGTTAATAACGAGGGGCGGGGCGAATCTGATGATGTCGCCGTGAGTGGGCTTGGCCAGTAGGCCATTGTCTCTAAGGCGCAAGCACACCTTCCAGGCGTCGTAGTCTGAAAGTAGAGACCATAAAGGATCACCCAGGAAGCCCACAGAGACATGGTCTGATGGCCAAAGTCAGCACAAACAAACTGATCCTGAATAACTGTGTGAGGGTCGAGTCCTCGGTTTCATCCAGAAGACGACTGACAGCTGGCTGACAGCTTTCCTCAAAAGTCACACCAAATTCCAAACTATTAACTCAACATTTTAGCAACAAAAAGCAAAGTCTATAGAACCTGAAAAAAGGTCCTTAATCATTTCCTTTGAAAGACTAAGAGGTAATGAACTGAAGATTTCACGCCATGTTCCACCTAAGAAACAAATAGACTATTTTTGTGCAAAAGTTTAGCTCAGACACAGACAGGATAACATAAAAGTTGTTCTAGCCCCTACCTTTAGTCTCCTTGATGACGATGGCGTTGAGCAGGCCTTTCCCCCGGACCTTGGTGACGATGTCACTGGGCAGCTTGCTAAGCTCGGACCTCAGAATCTGGCCCATCTTTTCAGCGTTCTCCGCTAACTTCTCCTCCTCTAGAACCTGCACACAGAGAGGGGGGTCAGCACTGATCTGCTGAGGAGCCCCAAAACTAAGAATGCAGGCTTTATAAACTCAGGAAACGAGAGGGGAAAAGACCCCTGAAAAGAGTCAACCTTTGTGGGTAAATCTCACTTGTTAAGGTCTGAAGTGGGAGATGTGCTTTCAGAGCAAAGTCTGTCTTTTTGGGTACTTTCACTTCTGCATTTCATTTTAGCCACTTTGAAGTACCCCAATGCACTGAGCTCTACAGAATTCTAGGAGCCTGACTGGCTGAGCATTTGGCGCTCAGGGCAACTGATTGTTTGACTTCGACTGCTTCAGACTTTGGAGTATATGCTGATTGACAAGTTCATGAACAGAAAATCCAGGGCTTAGGCAAATTCAGTTTCATTTCAGGAAATTAATCTAAATTCAATTCATGAATAAAATAAATACCCACAAAGTACTATGCATATTGTTTTCTATTTCTAATCCATTGCTATTAATTTTTCGAATACTGAAATGGGCTGTAATTTACCTGATAGTGACGGACATTGAGTGAGTGAGTGAGACAGACAGACAGGCAGACACACACACAGAGACAGGCAGGCAGGCAGACAGACAGACCTCCAGGGCAGCGATAGCCACGCGGCAGGCCAGCGGGTTCCCTCCGTACGTGGAGCCGTGCTCCCCAGGCTTGATGGTCAGCATGACCTCATCATCGCACAGCACTGCAGACACCTGTCATAAAAGTGACATCACAGGTGTCAAAGGTGACATCACAGGCATTGTGTCAGCACATAGAAAATGGAATAAACATTACTCTGTAGAATATTACCACCTGAAGCAACTAACAAATATAATTCAGGGATATTTTCTGCACCAGCAATGCCCTTGTGTGTCTGGCCTGTGAATGGGCCTCTCGGATACTCACAGGATAGACTCCTCCGGAAAGCGCCTTCCCCAGCAGCACCAGGTCCGGACGCACCGCCTCGTGGTCCACAGCCAGCCGGCGGCCCGTCCGCGCGAGACCCGTCTGCACCTCGTCAGCGATGAGCAGAACCTGCGCGGCGGGAAGAGCAGGGAAGACGTCACCCGCCATTCGTGCTTAGCAACTCACTTAAGCCTGAGGGGGACCCCACAAGAGTTATGGGATCTACAAGTGTAATCAGGGTCAAATATGTTTTTAGAAATACTCTAACCCCTTGGGAGGCCAGAACAAATCCCTCATACATTTCAGTGAAAATGTTACCAACGAAAACATAATCATATGAGAGAATAAGTGACTTTGTAGGGCTAAACAGCACCGCTAGCAATGTCTGCAGAGATGGCAGTGTCAGTACTTCACACTGCCACTAGGTGGCAAGGGTGAACACCAAGTTCCTATTGAGCTGTACATCCTAAAAGCTTTCTAGTTTCTTGAAAAGCTTAAAATGGTCCCTTACCTCTTGATACAATCAATTATAATCAATGAAATGACTTTAAGGCTATTTCTAACCAATTAATACATATTCATATTTCAACCAATCATGGCTATAATGAAAGTTGCAACTGTCAAATCTAACATTCTTGCAAGAAAATATAAGGCATATAGGAATTATTCTTAAGGAAAACTTTCAGGAGAGCGGGGGAGTGTAAAAACTGGGGGACATGGACCTCACACATATCTAACACTTCACACAAAAACTTTAAAACCGGTTCAAACACTGCAAGCCAGCGAGAAAGAGAGCCTTGGGGTAAATACTTACGTTGTGCTGACTGCACAGCTCTCTCACTTTGGTCAGGTACCCGGGATCTGGCACCAGCACGCCTGCCTCTCCCTGGATGGGCTCCACCATGAACGCCGCCACGTTCTGGTCCTGCAGGGCCCTCTGAGAAACGCAAGCAGACCGTCGCCAACCGTTCCTGACCACACCCCCATACGCTTACGTGCACGTGCCATGACAAAAACAAGCCTGAAACTGACCCTTACACAGTTAGCCACTGCTTAACGTATACCCATATAAACAAGGAAACCATTTACTCCTGCAGGGCAGCATAGGTTTAAATGAGAAAACATTCACATCCATCCAATTTACTTTGGCTCAGTTTTATCCATTGTTGTTCTGTGTTTCGGCCAAGTAAACAACAAAACTACAGACAAGGAACCATGTCCATCACTCAGCCCCCTGGGATTCTCAGCAGTGTAATGAGTAACACAGGCTAACATAACTCCATACATACGTAACATAAGAGAACATAACAAAACATAACATAACATTACATAGTATAACATAACCATAAACATAAACTTCACATAACATAATAATGACAAGAACAGGCCATTTAGCCTAACAATTCTGGCCATTTTCCTCCCACTAAAGCGTACCCAATGCTAAGTTTACCTACAAATGACATAGTATCTAGCGCTGTATCTAGCCTGTTCTTGCTAATTTCCTTTCATACCAAAGGAACAGACTGAAAGTGTGATGATATTAGTGGATATAAGTGTTGGACAGGCTGTAGATCCTGTGGTACTGTGTACTGCGGCCTACCTCCAGAGCTGGAAGGTCGTTGTAAGGAACGAGCTCAAAGCCAGGCATGAAGGGGCCGAAGCCATCGTAGCTGCTGGGGTCCGTGGAGCTGGAGATGGCCGCCATGGTGCGCCCCCAAAAGTTTCCCTCTGTTCACAACACCAGGAGAAACGCAGTTTGCCGAGTAAAGGCTTACCAACATGCCTAAAGTTCAGAATCAATATGAAGCAAACTAATCACAAGCTTGATGGGTCCAACGTGGCGAGAGTGTCAAAAGAAAATGTGTGGCTTAAGGGCAAGGCGAAAACAATGTGAAAACAGTGTGAAAATGTGAAAACAGACTTTCACTTCACTGCAGTTTGAGCTCAGATTTACCTGCAAAGATTATCTTTGCTTTGTACTTTGGTATGCCCTTCACAGAATACGCCCATTTCCGAGCCAGTTTGCAGGCAGTTTCGCCCGCTTCAACACCTGCACACACAAAAAGGAAATTAATCTCCACCGTTATCTCAGAAAAACAGTCTGCCCGTCCTGCACCACAATGTATGCCTCAAAATGTGAATCTAAGGCTTAACATACATTCTGACTGCACTCATAATTCAGAATACCTCAGTCACATATAACCTGTATTATTAAAGGTACACAATGTCAGACCTGGATCTATAATACACATGAAGTTGCTTATTTGTCCATGAAATGACATTTTTAGACACATTTCACATTTGAAACATTTCAAAGACTTCCAGACTGTTTCGAAGTAGACTTCAAATAAAGTACTGTGAATATTTAGTCACACCCCACTGTTGTAATCACTGCACACGTTTCGAAATGTAACATAACTTTGCAATGAGCCAAATGACTGCAAATGTGGGATGATGTTTTGAGTAAACGTAATACATCCAACATTAATGCGTTTTGTGATTACCCAAAACAGTGCAGTCACACATGAATTCTCAAATACATTCCTTAATCAAACTACTCTGTGTTTGAAAATTATGCATTTCAAATGTGCTTACAAATGCAAACACAAAATAATTTAATCTCAAATTTTTACACAGTTGTGATGCAGACTGTCCACAGAAAAAAAAACAAATAAGCCTTAACAGTCAATAAACTGGTTGTGATGCCAGCATTTGCACCTCAGTTTAGACACTGTAAAATGGACGGAATGTGAAGTTGTTACGCCCGTAAGGTACCTGTGTTCATGGGCAGGACCTTGTGGTAGCCGAACAAGGAGGTGATGAACTCCTCGTACTCCCCCAGAACGTCGTTGTAGAAGGCCCGGGACGTGAGCGTGAGGCGGGAGGCCTGGGCATTGAGCGCGGCGATGATCTTGGGGTGGCAGTGGCCCTGGTTCACCGCGCTGTAGGCGCTCAGGAAGTCGCAGTACCGCCGGCCTTCCACGTCCCACACGTGGATCCCTGCGGCCGGGAGACAAGGGGCACGGTGTGAACACGCTACGCACTCTTTTAAAAATTGCCACGGGATCTTTAATGACCAAAGTGAGTCAGGACCTCAGTTTCACGTCAAGTCAAGAGGACAGCATCTTCTCCTGCACAGTATCCCCATCACTGTACAGGGAATTTTATTTTATTTGGTTCAGACGGAGAGTGCCCCCTACTGGTCTCGGGAATGCCCAATCAGCCACGCTCACACCCAGGGATGCATGTGACCTCACCAACTGCTGCTTTTCACACTGTGATAAAGCTGCTTAGCTTCAGCAGTTAGCTGTGAGAAGGGTACAGGGTCATATAGAAGCTTAGCTTCAGCAGTTAGCTTTGAGAAGAGTACAGTGAAGTATGGCTGCTTAGCATTAGCAGTTAGCTGTGAGAATGATACAGTGAAGAATGGCTGCTTAGCATTAGCAGTTAGCTGTGAGAATGATACAGTGAAGTATGTCTGCTTAGCATTAGCAGTTAGCTGTGAGAAGGGTACAGGGAGGTACAGCGGCTTAGCATTAGCAGTTCGCTGTGAGAAGGGTAGAGGGAGGTGTGCCTCACCTTCTCCTCTCTCCAGAGCCACAGGGAGGGGGTGGTAATTGTGCGCTCCATATTTTTCCTCACGAGCATACACATCCTCTGCAGACAGGGGGCGCTCCACGCGTTTGAGGTGGGCGGCAGTACTGGAGGCGGGGCGGCTCCCCGTGTGAACGCTCCGGAAGAGCGCCGGCTCCACCTGGCGCAGCGCGCGGCTCAGCTTGGACAGCATCCCTCTCGCTGTGTCAGGTTCACTTCCACTGCCACACGGAGACAGACAGGAAGCCATTATAGCATCGCTTAGCACAGTAGCAGGGTTTTTCCAGCATTGAAATGTCTTAGACAGCTGCCTAAGTGTTTTTTTCAAGCCGCCTACAGGAGAAATTGTTCAAAAAATAAAACAATCGTAAAACAATTAGAAATGGTCTGTGCATTTATTGGTAGGCTATAATTTGCCTGTGAATGATACAGAATTTCAAGTTAAAGTTTTGACTGCTTCCAAGTTTATGTGCATCCTTAAATATGCTAAATTAACTACAGTAGAATCCGCTTAATTGCATAAAAGAATGAGACAGCAGACAGGGAGCCGACGACTGCACATCCCACTCAGGTGACCGATACAACAATAATAGTAATAATAATAATAATAATAATAATAATCTTTAGCACTTTTCAGAACATGGTGCTCAAAGCACTTTCCAAAACGATAGAAAAAAGAGGATTAAATAAACCAAAAAAACACAAGAAGGTTAAATTAGACCAACGAAACAGACAGCATTGAAAGTTATAAGAGAATAATTGAAATAAAATAAATGAGGATAATAACAAAATGAAGACATAATTCACCCAAAAGCCAACAATATGGCACTAAAAGCTCAAAAATATACACAGGTGCTCGGCCAAACAAAAGCTTTAAAATCTATTCTAAAAATAACAGTAAGCCAGTGAAGTTTTGCAAGGATTGGGTGTTGCGTGTCCTTTTACTGCTTTTACTACAGAATTTTACATTCTCAATGCAGCCATATACAGGGAGACAACGCATCAAGTACACAGTGGAGGTAAAGCCAGACCGGCAGCAGTCGCTGTCACGCAAAGTCACCTCCTAAGCCCCATTTTGAGCCAGGAAAAAATCTTAGTAAACCATCTTTATACTGACAGACTGGGCAACACACCTGGTCCAAACAATATAAAACAATATGATTTTAAAAATCCACATTCAATTTGCAATTTCAGTTAGTAACTGTATCCCATTTATTCCTGCATGATTTAGTGATATGCACAATGCCTCCCCTGACCATAGATATCCTTTTATTTTTCTCTTTCCTTGGATTTCCTTTTAGATAATGTTATAGGCATAGCTGTGTAAGGGTGTCATCTCTGCAGTCATACCTTATTTATGTTACAATAAAAATGATTGTTCGATTCGTATCACACTTGTTAATTATAAATTGGCCTCTGGGCCTTCTTGGCGATACAGCATTTTTGTATTTCTGAGAGTTACACTTGTGAACATGGCACACAAGTCCACAGTAACTCCCTCCCTGAACCAGACAGCTGATGAAACAGCAGGATCGTTTCCCTGTCTCGACCGCGGTGTAGGCGGGTACAGTTACTGCCCCGATTACATAACCGCCACAGCCAATCAGGCAACAGGCCAGGGTTTCTCTGCTCCTCATATTACCTGGAACAAGGTGCTTAACCAGAATTGCTGCAATAAGTGCCAGGCTGTCTAAACAGGTGCTACGTAAAAATGCTAAAAGTTGAGTCGCTGCGGACAAGGGCGTCTGCTAAATGCCGGCAACATTATGTAACAGGGCGAAAACACATTTAGTTTAACATTAGTTTGAAGGTGTGGAAAATTCCACCACTCTTAGGCCGTCTTTCATTTTGCTCAGCAGGAAGCCCGGCAGAGTTGGAAAACCAAGCCACAAAGAGTCAGTGTGAAAACAGACATTGATGATCATTGTGTGAAATTTCACCTTGTCAGCAACTGGTGCACCAGGGTAGCTAACAGGGATGCGGTTCCTATTCAAACAGAACACAATGGAAGCGGCCATTACGTACCCGAAAAGACAAACACATTCACTCTCATTAAACTAACATGCCCTAAAAGCCAGCAGTTGAACAGTACTCCCGCCATTTTAAAATGAAATCACCATTTCTGGGGTTGTCTGCCAATTGGCTCAGGGGTGTCAAGATATATTCAAATCGTTATACAAATCATTACACGAACAAAAATGCGACTGAACGCAGTGCCTGGCTGCAGAACGATGCAAGTGTGGTGAGGGACAGAGTGAAGCCCAATCAAACTACAAAGCCCTTTAATACCCTGGCCAATTACACAAAAATTTGTGGCACTGCATTACCCCATAACCAATCCACTGGGGCCAACATTTAACCAGTGAACTTCTTGTTCAGTAGATGGAATAATAAAAATGCTAGAAGATTACTCCGACTGAATAAGACCAGAAGTTTGTTTGATCAGGCCCTTTGCAAAGTTTAAAGATCTGGTGTTCTCCATTCATTGTGGGATTTCTGCTTTTGTTTTTGCATCCCTTAAAGGGAGAATAGTTTGGCCTATTGAGGCTAATGATTTCCATGCTGCTTATGCGATCATCTGTGTCACCACCCTCTTCAGTAATTGTTTGAAAGCAGTGTTTCACCTCAGGCCATTTCCACTGAGATTATCTAACAGGGCACTGCCAACTCATTGGCAGGGTGACAGGGTCAAAGAGGCAGATTGTGAAAGACTGGTTTAATCAGTCTGTGAAATTCATCAGCTGTGCAATATTTCTTCAAAAGCAAACAGACTAATCAGGCTAAACACAAACAGAAAAAATCTTGTCCAAGCTCACCAGTTAGGCCTACCCAAATAGATTCATTTTAAACTTATTGCACTTCAACAGGAAACCATCAGACCACCAGTGGTACCAGTCAACCCTGTTAGCCAATGTTACAGTACTCCTGTTTATTACTCCTACTCCTATTTCCATTTTCAACCCTTGTGAAGCCGAAGATCTTGTGGTACTGTAGGAAAACACACTGAAAGAAAACCTTGGAAGTCTGGCTTGTACCAAGAGAACTGAGAACTGAGTAAAAACAGTAGGATATTTAAATATTTGATCTGTTCATCTGTACCTAAAATTGGACTGAATGAGGATAGGCTAGCCTGGAACGCCCCCTGATATGCCTCCATATTACAGCCAAGGGCTAAATTTAAACGAACAGCGTGACTTAAGCATTCAGCCAAACCCTTACATGACTCACTACTTACAGTGCAACTAAATAACTACAGTATACACAAAAAGACTTGAAAATTTCAAGCTGCAGCATGATAAAACAAGTGACGTCTAGTGTACATATGAAAACATACAAATGCTAAAACAATACATGCGATACACTCTGCTCTTTTCTCTTATATACTTACGTGTCCGCTTGCGATTAAAGGTCATTTCAGGTCACAGATCTCCGATTACTATTCATGGCCTAAAGCAGTCTCGCCTCATCAGTTTCATTCCCAAACTTTAAATTATTTTGTGGACTGACATGCAAGTGCATATAGGCTATATACAGAACATTAACTTTGCAATGCCTTTCCGTTTCTGATTCAAAACACTGTAATCTGTCGGAGTAGCATGTGTTGCTAAACCACAACACACACACAAGTGTCTAACAAATTCTAATGCATTTTTAGATTCAACACAAGAGCCATTTATAGCAGTTATTTTCTTTTTCTTTTTTAATTTCCCTGATAATCGTACTGGTGTGATATTCCCTTTTGAACATGTTTAATGGTGAACTGTATTGCTCTGTAGAGCCACGGGGTACACCATCTACTCGGCTACTTGACAGAATTTTATGAAAGACGTTATGATCAAAGAACGCCTGCAGTCCAGTTTAGTTAAACTAAGATACGTTACTGAGTCGCGTTTGTGTAGGAAATCTTTGGACGAGCCAGTGGCTCGGATTCGAAATCCCACTGCGGACTCAGGCAAATCTCTAACTATAAAACCGCTAACTTGCTATAGTTTATAAAACACTGTAGAGTCAATCTTGTCAAAGTTCCCGTCAGCCTAAAACTGGTTATTCATAGCAGGCCTATCATATTATGGAAGTCATCCCTGCACCATTCCATCACAAAATTCGAGGGATAATCCGTAGTTAGTACATGGAAAAAAACTGGAATCCGCCGCGTTTTTGGGTTAATGGAGCAGACTGCACATGCAAAGCTGTTAAGAAATTAAAATGCACTGGACAGTATCTTATTAGGTTTAATCTAAATGCAGTGACTGCATATGGGCCAGCCTTATTCCTAGCCTATTTCTAGATGTAAATGCGCCGCTGTGGTAACACATTGCTTGCGGGTCAGGCACTTTTCACGGCAAGAATACGTTTTAGGACAACGCGTCGACAGTCCTGTGAAGGAAAGGGTGGTGGATTCACCTTGCAGTCATACCTGTCCATAATGCAAACTGGGATTCTTCACAGTAAGAAAAAAATTGTACGACAACGCTAGCTAGCGAATGCTAATTTATGGATATGGTAGTTAACTAACAATGCAAATTCAGCAGGTGACATTGAACCTAGGCCTGACGCGATACCCATCCGATAGGAAGGCAGCGAGCTAGCAGCACTAGCGAGTAAACGACCATTTTAATGCGACACAGGACACATCTTAATTATAAAGGCATGATTTGTATGGAAGTTGACGCTATATCGCTAGCTGTGCTATATTAGCTAGCAAGTAGCAAGATAAACCGCATTACAAAGGCACGCCACATTCTGCGGAAACGAACAGCCATTAGCTCCCCGCTGCACACAAACGTATTTTAGCACACATGAATATTCGAACCAGAAATTATAATCCACCATAAATAATAGCGTCACACAGCCACTTAACGCACGTAATTTAGACGTGATGGTGAACTAGCGAGCGACCGGTAGTCGCCCTGGTCCTGAACACACGCAGCATTTCAACCGCTGACAACGTGGAAAAATACTGGCCAGTTAGCGAGAGCGGAGAATGGATGTGAGCGCCGCAAGAAATAGCAAAACACGCTTTAACCCGATTAAAGAGGCACGCATTCTGACGGAATACTGTCCATGAAATCCTTAGTAAATTTAGTTTGACCTCTTTACCTTGTAGAATTTGTTTGCGAACTCTTCCTGTCAACCCCAGTTCCTTTAGTACCAGTAATCCTGCCGCTTGCCGCTTCCCTCACCCCAGTTGAAAGCCTATTCAACCGGGGGGCGGGGGCGTTGCGGAGTTATACTAGAGACACTAGTCCGAAAATCTACGTCATTTGCGTTAGCTTCTGACCCGGAGGGGGACGAGGATGATCAATTCAATGGTCCGGATTACGATGTTTAAGATGTCTGAAAGACGAACTCTTCTCCATCACATCACGAAACAAAACGCGACATTCCGTGGACTACTGCTCAAGTAGTTTTTTGCCACATCTTGCCATATTCACCATACTAGAGGCAACCACACTTTAAACAATGTGCCTCATTTACAAAACTTTAGACTTACATCTGTTCTTTATAAAAGTACGAGAAACCAATGTCCGATTAATGCACAGAACTTCGACTGTATCTCCCAGGTGCATCAGAAGATGAATGGTGAATGCCAGTTTTTTTAAAATCGCATGAGAGTTTGTTCATTTTGATTTGCATAAGGAAACACCCTAGCAATTCTATAAATGGCACGCCGCCTTCGAGGTCGTGTGCAAACATCAGCCATTAACTCTTTGCAAGAATTTCTGCTCCGCATATATGCGAGTCTCTAATGACCGGTCCTCTCCCCAGGCTTGATTAGGCAAGTTATCCAGAAACAGGCTACGCATGCTGAGTGTTGAGTTTCGCTTCGCGTCTGAGTCTTTAAAGATCATTATCAATCATAAATCCCTTCTATCAATAAACGAATTGAAATACGCTACATGCATTCCCAACAAGGTTGTTAAGGAAAAATAACAAGTGCATGTCACGGTTCAGGGGGGTTTGGACCCAGGCGCAGAGTGAAAAACCACACGAAACTCAAAGGATAGATACAAACAAGAACTTTACTACAACAAAAAAGGCAGACAAACAGGGAACAGATAAGGCCACGAAGGGCAAAACAACAAACTCTAAAAATTCTGAACAAAAAAAAAAAAAACACACAGAACAGAACACAGGCAGGGTACAGGCATGTGGAACAGACAAACACATAAAAGAAACGCAAGACGGTACATACAGGTCTGGCGCAAGCACAAGTCAGGAACAAACACAAGGAACCAGCACCTGAGTCAAGCAGACAAAGAACTTAAATAGACAGGGGTAACAAGACACAGGTGAACTCAAAGAACAATCAAACCAAAAAAGGAGGGGATACCAAGACACAGGTGGGAACAATGAGACACAATCAGAAACAATAATAAAATAAATGAAAGCAATAATACAATTAACAGGTGAACGAGCAGGACACAAAACAAAGTGCCGGCATCTGGCGGCCCAACAAGGAAAGACAGAGACGGAAACACAGAACCATGACAGTGCATGAGTGAAAATATATAGATACGGTCATAAACTAAAATAAAAATAAGAAGGAATTCATCTAAAGTAAAATGACGAAACCTGCTCTTAAAACTAAATAAAACTTAGGCTAACTGAAATTGAAATCAAAAGCTAGTGAAAAATCCGAGGTTATTCAGATAGGTTAGTTAACGTAGCCTAGTTAAAATCAATAAAGTATTTAATAATATTTATATATTATATGAATATCATAATTGTAGTGGTAAACAGTTGTTAACATGAGGTCTGTAAAGATTAATTATGACTTTTCATGAATAAAAAAGCATTCTAAATAGACACATCTGCGTAGGCTATGCATTTACGATGTTTCCAAAAACACGTAGATTTTGAACTTACAAAAAAACTAATTCAAATAAGAAAAAAAAGATGAATGCAAATGTTCGCGGAAATGGTCCTAAGCACATTTAACAACTAAATTTGATTGTACGCATGTTTCGTGAAGCCCTATGAGGTTTTCTGTCATGTAGGCCTAGATTTCCCACACGAAACCCAAAAATGGCGCGAGTGTCTTTGAATAGCTCTAGAAGTTGAATCTGCTCTTCCACTTGCTGACCTACTTCCACAGTTTGATGTAACGTTTCGTAATTATCCAGGATCAGTGTGTGTCAGGACTGTCTCTCTTGAAAGAAGAATGATGTTAAATTTCAGACATTTTTCAACGGCGATTATTCAACGGCGAGATTCAGTAAACGCCAACATAATAATGTAGGCTACTAATGCACAACATTTCATCTAAATTAATTTTCTTGTTTTAGAAACATTTTGTTAGCTGCCGACTGAAAAAATGCTTGCAGACTATGTATTCCCTAAAACGTGTGTCAAACTGTTGCTGCTTTCCGTGTTTTTGTGCTTTGTGATCAGAGGTCCCAAACACAAACCAGGCGTTAGTCCATATTTTGACAAATCATATAAATGCAAGAATGTTTGAAATGTAAATGTACATTAACTTTATTATTTGACAATTTTGTGCAACATTCGAAACATTTGGCATTTGAAAGGTACAGATTTTGTGTGGTTTGAATACGTTTTGACAAGTCACCTGGCTGTTAAATCCAGAATATCTCATTTTACGGGAGAGAATTGCCACACTTGTTTGATCTGGTCTGTATTTACACTGACACAAGAAGAAAAAGGCCAACTCTGCCTGGGTTGCTGAGTTTACTAGATCAATCTTAAGATGATGATTTTACAGGTGCAAAGGTTATGCTGACAACCCACATAGCAACTGAGTGCTGGTCCACCCTTAGCACTTCATTTGGCCCACATACCACCACGGAATGACGCACATGAACCCGTCCGAATCTGGCTGCCAGAACACAGGAGCAACTCGACCTTGATGGGACCATGTCTCTGGTGTGATATGCATTTGGGCGACTTTTGGCCCACAGTACACTTGCCGTTGCCATTACAGACCCTGATAAACTAAACTATGTTTGGCCTGGAACCATCTACTATCTGGGAAGCTTTGTCTTCATAAGTTGGTCCAGATCACAGTTAAACACACAATCATGAAACTCAACTCTAACATACAATGCAAACAACGATTTCAGGATTAATCTTTTTCAAAGCTGGGTCTGCAGATTGTAAGACCCATGCCTCAAATATCACAAGCTTTATTAACCAGAGACAACTGAATCATTTATGACTTTTAATTAGTGGTATATCTGTTTGTACTTTTAAAATAGGAATTTCAGTGAAAGTGATGTGAAGTAGGTTTAACAGCAACACAGAATACCACACAGTGGTATAGGCATTATATAGGCATTACCATACATTTTTCTGCCTCTATAAATTCTAATCATATATGGATGCACTTATGCCAGATGATCATTTATTTAAGTATTTGGATACTATAGGCCTACTGACCAGGAAAACTCTGAGTTTCTTAAAAGAGACATAGATACAGTTTGGAATCTTGCCATATCATTTTTTTGCCCTGATCTTGGTTGTGCTTATTTGTCTCTCTGTTACGTGTCTGATGTTTGTTTCATTTGCCCTCGTCAGTGATTGTGGGGTCAAAGCACTGACATTCAATAAGTGACTGGAGCATGTTAAGAAATGTAAATGCATCTCAAATGATTCTATCCAACCACATTCTTGTCTTACATATAAAAAAGAAAATTACACAATTATCTGTGCTTTAAAACATTCTCAACAACCTATACATTTACAAGTAAAACAATGTGACCATAAACGATCTCATAAATGTTGTGTGTAGAACGCTGTCTGAAGATAACCATTATGGAGGAATGGATTCAGGAGCCCCCCAGTGGATGGTAGCGGAACAGCATCAGTCGTGTGAAATACCATATTTCCAGAAGAGAACGTGGGAAAAGTCTGGTAATTTAATGCACTTGGGCCATCGGGCCCCGGGCTGGTACTGCCTCTAAGCAGAGGGTTTGGTCCGATCTGTAATGTGCTGTCGGCTCCCGGGTTTTGCTTTTTCCATTTAGTTCTTCTATTTTGAAACCAAATTTTTACCTGGGTTTCCGTGAGGCCGAGAGAAAGGGCGAGGTTGAGTCTCTCGCATACCGACAAATACCTTGTAGTGTGGAATTTGTTTTCTAGTGCTACTAGTTGTTCATAGGTGAAGGCAGTCCTTGCACGCCGAGGTTTCGTGCACCCGTGATCGGAGCGACGCTTCTTTTGTCGCGAGAGCTCGTCATTTCCCGGGGTATCAGAATCACCGCTGGTCTCGTTTTGTCCGTTCTGTATTCCTTCGAGAGAACTGTCCGATTCTGTTTTATCCAAGTCCGATAGCACCACATAATTGTCAGGACGCTCCATGTGGTCTACAGAACTAATATGACCATTCGCTGTTTCTCCACCTACGGACAAAAATCTTGTTATTAGAGGCACATGTGTTCATCAAGAATGCAAATTCTTTAACTGTTTTACCGTTCCCCTGGTGCAGTAACAATTTTATTCAGCATAAAAACAAACAAAAAAAACCTCCATGTGGTAGGTTATTACACATTAGGACAATTTCATATATTGGTATCTTGCATTGTCAGTCTTGTAAAATGCAATTTGCCCCTTTTACAAAGAGGCCTACAATTGGCTATGCTTATGCGCAAATATTAATTTTTTTAATCCGTGTATAAAAGTTCTTAAATGAACGACATAAGCGGTTCTGAAAGGACAGCGCTATAGGCTAAGTAGAGGAGCGCCAGCGGCTACGCATGTACAGGCCTTTACACATAATTTCAAGAAAAAGGTAAACAAATCAACATTGATCCAATTCATACACATATACGCCTTGCTGGCCGTCCTTTTTATTTTGCATACATCAAAGAAGCATAAAGCAGTCTCTCATGTTTGACTATTCCAGACTTAAAACTTAAATCCAGACCGCATATGAATTAATTCAGTTTATTCTACACAATACGACCATTAAAAATTGTTTTAGGCCTATCATCGTGCGTCTGTGGGGAATAGAAAACTCGTTTATTACTGAGAGAAGGATTTGAAATAGTGCTTTGAGCACTAACTGTAAAGTAATTACAGGTCGATATGGATCAGGGCAGTTTAGGTAAAATGGAGCGAGGTGGGAGAAAGGGGTGAGGGGCTATAATCCCAAAATAATTTATAAACCACAAGTCGCTTTAAATGTCATGTTGCAGAAAGCCAACCAGACTAAACCCAAGTCCACCATCCAGGCATAACGCGCTAATGGAGTTTCATATTTGTTGGTGGATCGATAAATGTCATCTATTTAAAGGTACGTTTTAATCGAACAATATTTAGGATCAGACATGGATGGGGTTTGACGTTTGTACCTGCCATCTGCTGGAGGGAGATATGCAGGGAACAGTAATGGGTTATCGATCAAAGTTAGGAGAAGTATCCCCGACGGGACGATTTAAACAATTATCCGGCTTGACTGTCCCATTGCCAATCATTCTCTAAACCGAGGTACAATAAACAACCGCACGCGAGATTTGAGAAATGGGAGAAAATGTTGGCTCCGCGCGCGTGATTACACATCTATGACAACCAAACTATTCGCAAAGTCTTTTTGGGCTGTGTATTCACGTCTTGAGATGCCTCGTAAATTAATAATTAATAAATAGAAAATTATAATAATGAACGGGTTTAACGTCATATTTGTGAACAACCCTTCTCAACATTTTTACCTCAAAGGTAAACAGTAATAGCACTCAATACTACTCGCAATAATAACAAGAACAACAACAAAAATAATAATAGGAACACAAATTATGAAGCTTAACTGCTAAATCCTTTTTTATTTCTAATGTGAATGCTTTTTCCACATCTTTTCTGTTTTCATTCCTTAAGAAATTTGGTTTAATAATTTTTGTCTTACCGGAATCCTTGTCTCCAAGGGCTGGGGCACCATCAGGACCGTGCTTACAAGATACGCCTCCTGACAAACTTCCCACCCCGTCATCTGCCGAAGGTAATCTTTGTTTTTCTGCTGAGAATGAAGTTGTCTTCTTGCTGTTGAACTTCTTTGGGTCCAAAATGTCAATTATTGAGAATGAAATCCTGTGATTAGATATCATTTTCACTCCAGTGTCCTGGTACTCCAACATAGTGCAAACTATGTAGCTATGATAGAGTAAAAGGTACACGTACTTGAGTGTTAGTTCATATAACGCGCCGTTCTCCCTATCAAAACTATTTTCGACCCATTAGAATAAAGGTGTTTTGCTAATGCAGCTGCGTGAGCGTCTTTTTGTCGTATTCTGCTGGAGTGGTGGAGCAGTACTCCGTGAATGAGGAGTCAGATTGTGACATTGCTCTTTTTCTCTGGTCGATTTGAAGACGCGGTCTTTCGTGCCCACGTGACAAATAAAAACATCAACGATAGGCGGGATTAATCTTGAGTTCATGCATGGATGTTACGAGACATTTGCCACTTTATTCTTCAATTTTGTTCAGAATTGTTAATATGCCCTCAGTAAATACGAGGAAGTCAGTTTTAACTCACGAAACAGAGCTTTACAAATTATATACATATTTCCAAAACAACTGTCAGCATATATATAACAACATCATTAAAATAGACAGGTATTATTGTAATCCTCAGTTTATGTAAATCTCATTTTTTCCTCATTATTGTGAAATGCCATTAAGCGAACACATATTAAACAAGGAGTGGAATGTATGGCTAGAAAAGCTGTCCCATTGTACATATGTCAGTGCATCTCAAAATGATCTGTTCTTTGGAAGGTAAAAAAAGATGGATTTGTTCAGCTCCATGTACAGTGCTGCGAAAAAGTATTTCCCCGTTCCTGATTTCCTCTATTATTGCATAATTATCACACTGAATGGTTTCAGATCTTCAGACAAAATGTAATATTAGATAAAGGGAACCTGGCTAAACACAAACCACTTTTAAAAAATTAGTGTTTCATTTGTTTTGTGACAAAGTTATCAAACACCCACATGGCCCATGTTAACTTAATGACTGGTCACACCATGTTTAGCAGCAATAACTGCAACCAAATGCTCCTTATAATTCAATATCAGTCTTTCACATTGTTGTGGAAGATGTTTAGTCCACTCTTCTTTGCATAACTGCTTTAATTCAGATAAATTTCTTGGTTTTCGAGCATGAACTGCTCATTTAAGGCACTGCCACTGCATCTATATTAGGTTCAAGCCAGGACTTTGACTAGGCCACTCCAAAACATTAAATTTGTTTCTTTTCAGCCATTCAGATGTGAGCTTGCTTCTGTGTTTTGGATCATTGTCTTGCTGCATAAACCAATTACACTTCAGCTTCAGCTCACGTACAAATGACCAGACATTCTCCTTAAGAATTTTTTGGTACAGATCATAATTCATGGTTCCTTCAATAATAGCAAATTGTCCTGGTCCCGAGACAACAAAGCATCCCCACATCATCACACTACCACCATGTCTGACCGTTGGTATGATGCTTTTCATGTGAAATGCTGTATTTGCTTTACGGCAAAAAGTTTGACTTTTGACTCATCTGTCCATATAACATTATCCAAAAATAACTTTTTTTATCATCTCTTCTTGAATTTGGAAGACTTCACACTCAATATTATCTCAACACTCAATAACATTGAAGATTTTACTTTTTATGTAATATTTGATCATTGTTAATCTTTTAAATTAAAATTAAAATTTATATTTAAAATTGATTTTTTTTTACCTGCCTGATGTCGAAAGACAGTTCCTTATAGTAGCATTAATGTGTCAGTTAGTATTATCTGGCAGGCTGTTACCTTCACCTGTCGTGTGGTGATTATAGCTCAGCTGAGTGTAGCTGTGTGCTGTGGTGCAGGGTGGCTTTGAGCTTGGGGTTATCCTGATGATGCAAGATAGCAGAGAAAAACTCTGGATCAATACTCACAGCGGGTGTCTCGCACTGATAACACCGTCCAAGACAATAGAAAGTGCCATAGCAGGGGGCTGAGCCATTGCAATTTTTGCAATTATTTTTACATAAACTTCTTAATTTCTGTGGCTATTTGATGTTGTTTTGGAACTATGGGATCTCTATGGTGGTGTGAGGTCACAAAAGTGATTTAGTGGAATTTGTGGTATTTTGAGCATTTATGGGCAGGGGATTTGACCTCTACCTCAATGATTGCACTTTTCATTTGTATAAAGCATATTAATGGGCAGCAAAAGAAAATTGAACATTTCAGTGTAAAAACAAGTAAAGAAAGTCACACACTCATCTAATAAAACCATTATTTCTAATAACAATAATAATAATAATAATAATAATAATAATAATAATAACAACAACAACAACAACAACATAGCAATTCAAATACTTATAATTAGAATACTTTGTGTAAGACCAAAGCAGTGTACCGAAGCTTGTGTCATCTCACTGTATGTAGGATGGGTTTAAGTCTGCCAGGACATTAGTTCCTACCATTAACTCACCAGCTACGCAGGTTTCAATTTTTCACTGGTGTGAAAATTTGGGGAACGTGTTATTTTTGAAGTTTTAAATAATTTAGATTTCATGTTTAGATTTTAGATTTGTCTATTTACCTATAGATATTATACACAATCACTTTGTTTTTGGTGAAATATTTCTCTCACACCATTTTGATACTGAATATAAAGTATTGTGTATAAATGTACTGAATGTGAATGCAGGCCAAATAGCCTCTATCAAATTTTCAGGCTGTGAAATGGTCAGAAAAACTCCTTCATAGGCCTAAGAGCATGTCATTTCCTTTTCCTCCATGCTTTATGACTCAGGGTGGCATAGTGTCTGTGCAAAGCCAGTAGCAGTGAGCGGTTGATGCTAGCGGCAGGGAGCCGGCAGGTTTTGTGGTCTAACATGGCCAAAAAGCAGTAAAAACATGCTCACCCAGGCCTCTGTTTGTCTAAATTAGCATCTGTATTAGCGGCAGTGTAGCTGTTAGCTGGGTCCTCCATATGAATGGCTCATGCAGGCTGGAGGTTTACTGCTTCCTGCGAGTGGCTGTCCCAGTACATCTGTTTGGAGAGGCTGGGACACAAAGCCAGGCTGGGGGGGGGCAATGAGAGGGCCGGCCCACGTTTCAGACGACCCGGACGGCAGCTGGGGTGCGTTGCTTTCCTGCAGACGGCCCTGTGGCGCGGAGATCACGGGGCCGCACAGCAAGGCTCCTCGCGGCCCCCGTCGGCACACTTATCAATACCAGGGGCCCGTAAAGTCATCAGCTACTGCCGAAACCCCGGCCTCCCGGCCACACCGCGGGACGTTCCTCTATTAGCGGCGCCCAGGTTACGAGCTCGTTTTTTGTTCAAGAGGCAATTGAGTCTCCTTTGTCTGTCCTCTTCCTCCTGGAGGGCAATGCATAGCAGACTCAGACAGGTCGTGGCTACAGCTGGACCTTTGAAATCCTTTGTTTGGCACACTTTTCTGCACTTTTTCCACATACAGATAAATCAGATAGTGACCAATGATTAATCAAACGCCCAATGTGTTTTTTCTAGAGGAGGAAATAATAATAATAATGTTTTTCTGTGGAAATGCTTTTGGTGATGTTGCTTTCAAACCAATATAAGAGATCCCAACCAGGTTTTTATTTAGAATAAGGTATGTTACTGTAGATTACTTTAATCAACAACAGGTTCCCTCTGGATCTTTTAAAACCGACTTCCAGATCTAAAACAGACATTGATCTGAAACAGTCTGAACTGAGCATCAGTACTCTCCATGACTGCTGCAGAGATTCCAGACAGGACACCATAATCAGAATAAAGCACTTTGCCTGAATTGCACCAGTAAAACCCAAGCAGTAAAAACAGGTCACAGAACATGCATAATGTGAAACCTAAAGATCGTATAGGCTGCTCTGAACATGGGACTCTATTCTGCAGTGCTGGCAGGCCACATGAGCCGCGTTTCCACCAAAATTACCCAGAACTTTTAGTCCCAGGAACTACTTTTCAAGGAACTAAAAGGTTCCTTCAGCCCATGGTTGTCTGCGTTTCCACCGCGGTCTAAAGTCCCGCGAAGATTAGGCAAATTAGCCCACTGACGTATGAAAAAACGACGTTGTCGTCGGTCCATCTGTCCTATGATTTCTTCTGTAACCCCATACTACCACCTACCACAGTATCCTACATTATTTTCTAATAACCGGGACAGCCCAGAGGGGTTTATTCCACTTATATACAATGCGTTACCAACAATGATTATATATGGTTACTTTTGTATTATTTAAAAAAAAATCGATTTAATCACCTGGAATTGAAATATTCTTCTGCAGCCGTTTGGGCTTATTTTACCGTTGTCAAGCAAAACTGTCGTTGGTAGTTGAACTTGGACCGTTGTTATGCAACAAATAGGATATAACAGGCCAATAGTCAGATTGTAACTGTTTTATATATCCTATCAAACACATTCATTATGTTTTTATGTGAACATTCGCTTTCGTGTCTTGACATCCGAAGCGACCGAATGCATTCACATTTATATGTATAACTGGCAACAACAGCAGAAAACACGTTGTAAACAATTTGCTGTTTGATTACTTTCTCATTGTCAATTCCATATCACAAATCGCAAAATGACAAGAATAGAACGAAAACTCGGACTTGCGTGAAAATTTTAATTAGTAGTGGTACAGCCACCGTTTGCTTTCCTTCGAAGTTACTGCTAGCCGAGCAGCGAAGTGTGCCCTCCAGATGCGAACCATGCACCATAAATTAGTCCATAGTCTTCCTGGTCTTTTTGTGGAATTGAAGAATGGCAGAGTAAAATTACGGCAGTCTGAAAAAGCTAAAGGGACGATTACTAGAATTAACCTGTTATTTTACCCTGACAAAAAGTGCGGAAGGTGATTTCCAGTTTGCTTTTACTGTATCACCAATGTGAATTACGCAGAACTACCGCATACCTCACATAACTGTATCAAACGTTTTGAGTCAATTACAACGGGCTAACAAAGAAAATCCGGAAGAAAATATTCAGCAACCGAATTAATCCGTTTGAATGTTTTGGTACGTAATATGCTGTCTCAGCACGAATGCTTTTTATAAAAAAAAATTATAAAACTAATACTAAAGCAAGAAAAGAACAGAAGAGCACACGTTATAATTCCAAGACGTTGGCAGGCTATAACCAAAACTAGGCTACTGCGCCGCATAACATACAAGTTTGATTTGAAGTTATTATGAAAATAAATTGGGTTGCGGCTGCATATTTTTAAACATGGCGGCTGAAAACAAACACAAAAAAAATGCTGCGAGTACTCGACCAATCAGAAATGTTCAGCGCTGCAAGCTCCACCCAAAAGGTTCCTGTACTTTCGGAAAGTACTACCCCCCGAGCAGGAACATTTTGGGGGGTAAAATAAAGCCCCCGGAACTAAATTTAGACCCTAGTTCCTGCGGTGGAAACGCACTGAGTTCCTCAAAAGGTTCCTAGTTCCGGGGTAAAGTTCCTGCGGTGGAAACGCGGCTATGGTCTGCTGCTGATTTGACTTGTTTTGTGTTTTGTTTTGTATTTGACTCTTTAGTGCTTAATATGTTTTCTTGAGTCCAAGGCCTAACATTTTCAGCTGGTTGAAATAAAACCATGAAATCCATGTACACCACAGTCCTGCCGGACTTGTGTTTGATGCCTGTGCATTACATAATCTTCATACCATAATAAGAAGGTGGCAATGCCCATTTGGACTCACAGAGCCTCCACACAGCAGCCTGGGTGCTCGGTCCTTTCCTTTGGGACCTCTGCAAGGTCAGTGGCGTTTGCCCAGTGAACGTGCTGCCCGGCCGCCGGCCCTACCTGCTCAGCGGCGGTAATGAGCCTTTTCCATTATGAGCGGCTGAGTGCGCGCGGCAGATGCTGACGGGCAGCAGATGCGTGGAGTCGCGCGGTGATTTGTTAGGGGCCGGCTCATCGGACGCAGCGGTAATTACGCAGAGGGACGCTGTCACTCACTGCGCTGTCCTGCCCGCTCAGGGTAAAGGTCAGTTCAAACAGCTCTTTACCGAATTCTGTCCTGTTTTAAAAAGAGAGGGAAACACAACTACAGATTCCATATGAACGCTCTTCTTCCCTCTCTCCCTTCCTCACTCTCTCCCTTTCTCCCTCCCTCCCTCTGTTTAGGCGAGATTTCGGCCTTATAGTTTTACCATCTGTCCAAGTCCATGCTCTATAGATCTGGAAAAGGAAAGTAGGAAGGAAGTGAATCATGAGTTTCCAGACACAGCCACACTCAACCTGTACCCTCTCTTCTCCTGGAAGGAATTAGTGGCAGTATGATGAAGAGAAACTAGATTTGTTTTGGCATCTATGGTGGCTGAAAGCCTGCTAATGCTTGCACTTCCTGTCAGGTGGTTCCAATAGCACAGGAGGGTGTACATGTACCTGCTGCAGCTCATTGGCTGAGATGTCAGCGGACTAAAACCGTGACACAGGACTACAGTGCCCACGCCCTGTATCCCCGGCTAACTTTGGGAGACAGAAGAGGAAACCAGACCTCCTCCCTCTAAATACACTTCTGGCTGTTAAGGCAGCTGGTTTCTATTTCTGTTTCTGCCTATTGATGCTTTTGTGCGATCAACTCAGGAACTTTGAAATTACTCAATTTCAAATTCTGCTGTCAAGTACCAAATGACTCTGAATAGTACATAACAAATCAAGCAGTTCCTTCTGAAATATTTGTAAAACAGTACTTTGGCAAAACATAGCAAATCCTCCTAATTTGCAGCAGATGGGGGAAAAGGCATCCCTGCTAATGAAGGCTGGTACAGGAAGCTCAGCTCTCTGCTGCGGCGGTCCTTTCTTTGCCCTGGCAGATGTAGCGTGCTGTCACTCAATCGCAGCACTGATTGCTCATTGTTCTGCGAAGGTCACATCATAATTCATTAGAGATAATTGCTCCCCGGATGCCACCTGCACTTCTTCATTCAATTGCCCAATTAAATTACGAGCGACTATCACGTTCAAACCTCCAAACAATGAAGATGTATTTGTAATGTTAAGACAAGAGCTATTAGTTCCATTATTCAGATGGACCAATTTAAACCAGGAGAGCCGTCTTTATGAAGGGCAATTAACCACTAACCGTAACTGATAATTCCTGCTAATTACAATTAGGAAACATAAATAGTGGGAAGATAATGAATCATCATTGCTGCTGAATGAGAGGGAGAGAGGGGCCACAGGCTGTGAACGCTTGATACAATGTGCAGTGCAATTTGTCCTTGTGCATTGTAAACACCATTTACTTGTTCTTTTTCCATTTATATTGAGTTTTCCTTTGTGTTTGTGTGTGTGTGTGTGTGTGTTTTGTGTATATATGTGTGTGTGTGTGAGTGTGTGTTGTGTGTATGTGTGTGTGTCCAAGGTTCTGTCTTCAGTCTTCAGGGGGGATTTGACCTTTCATTCTGCAAGGTCATCTGAATGGCACTATCACCTGCTGAGACTTCTGTTCTGAGAGCCCTCTGGTTTTCAGGTGAGCAAGAAAACATGAACCTGAACACAGGTAGGGTATAAATGGCATACAAACAATCATTTACACAGGTGCATATTTACTGAAGGCTGAGTATCTTGTTCCACAGAGCAACAGAAGTTTCCCACCTGGGCATCAAACCCACACACTTTGAGGTGCAAGTCCAGGCAAATATGTAGGCCAGAAAATGATTGCCATAAGTTAACTTTCATCATTTAGTGATTTTGGACTTGTTTGCAGCCACCTATATATTTTTGCAAGTTATCGCAAAGTCCTTACTAGTGTATGGTGTTGGGCTAACAGCAGGTTTCCCCAGTGATGACTGTGTGATTGCTACAACGCGCATTAGATCAGTGAAGCCCTTTAATCAATACTGTCTCCACCAACCCAGTCCCCTGATGGCGCTCCCTCATTTCTCCCCTTAATTGTTTTTTCCCCCTGAACACGGGCAGCGTTCCCAGCACAGAGCCGTGTTGAACTCCCATAAGCCCCTGCTCCATTTCAGCCATCTCTCTCCGGGCTCGGGAAGAGAGATTGCCCCGGTAACCGGACGCACGGCGGACCGCACCTCTCTTTCGGTGACCTCCTCACGGGATTGGGTTGACCCGACCTTTATCTGTGGAATAACAGGGTCGTCTTGGTGACATGGGGCATGAATCCTACTCTATTCACTCATTAGATTGACGTTCTGCTCCAGCTTTTCGGACTGTCCTGAGCCGTCCTTTTTGGACAGATTCTATTTTGCAAAAAGTGCTATTTTTTAAATAAAATTACGCCATAAGACAATTAGATGATTATATGGGGGGGGGGGGCACACTGGCTGCATCCTCACTAATAACAGGATTTACATTTGTTCAAGTTCACTTCACTCTAGGAAAATAATTCAAACTGTTTTCATGAATGGAAAAATCCATAGAAGATTTCCATTGTGTTTCAGGCCTGACCTTTGCTGTTTTTCCTATTTTCCTGTAAACTGTCTTCGTGACAGTGTCTGTGAAACTGAAATGAGGAATGTAGAGTAACATAACATTCTGATTTATCTGTGGATTTCGAAAAAAAAATTGTGTCTGTAGATTTTAGCATAAAATAACTACAAATAGTGCAGTTGTTGCAAGGGCAAGTCAATTTTGGGTGGACAACCGCATGCAATATAGACATTTTTTAAATAGCAAACCCTAAACACATACTTTAAATCTGTGGTGCATGAGATTCCTAAACATTTTCTGAAACAGGTCCAAACCCTTCACAGCAGAGATGCTTACAAATTACAGTGGCTTTACTTCTGATTCCTCACTTTGTTCTTGTACTTGAATTAGCCATGAGAAAATTTCACAAATCTAACATGTAATTCATGAAAGCAGTGATCAGCCTGGCATTTTCCCTTTTGGGCCTATACTTCCCCCTCTAGGGAATTATATTAAGATCTTAGTTATGATAATCAAACAATTTACCATGAACAGCATAGACTACGATGTTAATATAAGCATAACCAGTTTGTAAGTTAACCAAACTTTCACCAGAATAAAGTCAATAAAACTTTTGATTGCAGGAAGCATTTAAGATCGACAGCAGAGGTTGCAGTAAGCATTGCAGCGTGAGCTTGATTGGGCGTTCCAAAGCGGCAAATAAATTTCTAATCTGGGCTGGACTGAGGGTGATGAAACAGATGGAGATAAGTCTGCTTTCACACTTCCACTGACCTCTGAATGGCAGGTTCACCCTGAATCTCCCCTGTTTGGCATTTATTAGCCTCCTTGACGAGGCCTATCCCTTCCTTCTGACCTTCATCCCCTCAACAATGATTTTTCAGAAGGGGAAATGATTTGGGAATAATTGCCCCTGCTTTACTGATTACTGCCCTTCACTGACAGTAAATCAGGGTGAGTCTCCTGGGAGCAGAGCGCTCAGACCTCCATATGTCTCAGCCTGGAGGTCCCTGCATCACTGGCCATGTGGAGCCGGTGCGCTCTCGTCCGTCTGCGCAAATCAGAACACACTGATCCCCCCCCCCCATGCCCACGGCTTAATCTTCACCTCCCTGGAAAAATACAGAAAGGTCAACTCCTTTTACCGGAGAACTACCCTCAAACAAGCCCCCCCGCCCCCCCAAGCCTCAGCCACAGCCCTAATTGTCCCATAATTCTCAGGCTGCCATAACGTGCGGAATTGGATTAACGGTGCTTCCGCCAAGGTGAGGGGGGTTATGCTGTCATGGGCATAAGAACAAAACCCTGTTTTATTATTTTTTTCTCTCGCAGCTGGACGGTATCATGCCAAATGTGCTGGTACTAACGTACGCCACATTAAACTGTCAGCTGGCAACTGGTGAGCTCTCAGGCAAACATTCCAAAGAAATCTTGTGCTATACAATTACACTGTATACACAGATGCATATGTCAAGTATCTGTGCATAATAAACAGGCTTCAGTTTATCATTCTTGTCATACGCTCTTGTGAATGTAAATCCTCTTTCCCACCCCATCTACAGCAGTTGTCGCTTGATGAAATCCCTGCGCTTCTGTACTTCAGATGAGTGAATTAATGTCAGAGCCATAGATGTTCTCTACAGAAGTTAATGGGGCCATTCATTCTAATTTAAGGACCATCGCTGTTTCAGGGCTGTTCTTTTTCATGGCGATGTGCGTAAATACTAAGCGCTGTCAGGGGCATCATAGCTCTGAGGACGACGTAGAGATCAGGTGACAGGGCCGGTGAGTTAGTGCCGTGCCCCGGTGCTGTTCGGTGGTCGGCCAAAGTCCTCCCTCGCCCCTCTGACAGGTTCTGATGAAGGGTAACTAGTGAGTGATGTCATTAGGGCTCCAGGTTGTGGGATGAGATAGAGCTTTACTAGGGAAGATGGTGATGAGCGGGTCAGCGGGTTTCTACAGCTCAATCAGCTTTGCACTCTGCCCTCTCCATTCGTCCGTCTGTCTGTCTGTCTGTCTGTCTGTCTGGTCCACATCATCAAACTTCGTGTTACACAGTCAGACAGGGATGCTGTAAAATAAGCTGCTTCAGCCCATGAAATTGACACGTCAGACAGCTGGTGTCTGCCATAGATGTTTTTATCATGATTGACACTTTGCCCAGGCTCAGTGTCTCTCTGGAAGTTTGTTGTAAAAGTGTTTTCTTTGTTATTGTGCCTACATGCCCAGGGGCTGACCCCTTCTGGGAAAGACATTAAACTTGCACGAGAGAGCCATTTTATTGTTAGGCATCACTTCTGACCAGGCACAGCCCACTATTATTTTAAAATGTTTGGTTATCTTTTTTTTTCTTGACATCTTCATTTTGTGAAGGTTGACAGTTCTGCCAATGGAATTACATAGTTTCTAGATAATTTATCTGCATACTAAAGTTTTGAGATTTTTTACTTATTTATTATAGCGTCCCCTAGGTTTGGTGTTTTGATTTGGTTGTTATTGTGGTTCTGGTTGCTCTTATGTTCTGAATATATAAAAAAATAAAAAGTGTCAGTGAAAAGGGATTTCCACTTGAAAAAAGAGCTTCTGGAACCAGCAAGGTACAAAACTCAAGGGCTGCAAATGGCGACTTCACAACTACTTAAGTGGTCAAACGGAGAAGACCACAGGCTGTTATACTGAAAGCTGTTGTGACTGTGTGGCCTAAGACCTTGCATTAGATCAGTAGGTAAGTGATTAAATTTTTTTGCCAAGAGAGGGCGCTGTAACTCAAGACTTCCCTCAAGGTTCTCAAGGATTGTCCACCTTAGAAGAGGGAGGCAGTGTAAATGCATATTGCAATTTTACAAAATGTTGGAAAGTATTGCCTAAAGTATTTCTATTTTGTCTAATTTAATTAACTTTTTTGGCAAAAACTAAAATGAAATTCACCATAATAGTATAAAAGTTAAATTCATGGTCCACTTTCTTAATGGTTTAAATGTAATCTTTAATGATACATTCTAGTTTATTGTTTAGAAGTTAGTTCTGACTCTTGAAGTTAGAAGTATGTATATGCCAAAAAATAAAAAAATAAAAAATGAATCAATTAATTAGCATTGGACTGAAGAAAGTAAGATTAGTGGATGAGTTGTGTTTTATTTGATACACACATTGAGTATATTGACCCTAAGTGATCAGACACATTTAAACTTGGAAGAAAAACACTGGTAATTCCAAAATCTTTTCTCCAGATTTCCCTTTCCGACCCGCCCATTAGATAATAACTGCAATGTGCACAGGGGAGGGTCTGAAGTGTTTCTGCCCCTGGAGGCACTCCTATACTCATCCATAAAACAAAATGACACTCATAACTTTCCCATCATAATAGAGGCAACTGGTCCTGACAACAGGGAAAATGACACAACCATATGGTCAGTCATTTGAGTGTGCACATAAGAAATGTAAGAACAGAGTCAGAGAGAGGTGAAGAAAGAGGGAGATAGGAATAGAGAAATATAGAGAGTGTCATGTTCCGGTGTTCCTGTCTGCGTTTTCCCTGTTGGGCCGCCAGATGGCGGCACTTCTGTTTTGTGTCCTGTTCCCCCCCTGTTAATTGTATTATTGGTTTGTCTCGTTATCCCATCATTGTTCCCACCTGTGTCTTATCCCCTCCTTCTGGTTTGATTGTTTTTTGAGTTCACCTGTGTCTTGTTACCCCTGTCTATTTAAGTTTCCCCCTCCCTTGACTCAGGTGCTGGTTCCTTGTGGTTATGTCAGATTGTTGTGCTCTGCCTTTCCGTGTTCTGCCCTGTCCATGTTCTGCCCTGCCCGTGTTTGTGAGTTCGACTTGTTTTCTGTTCATGTGTTCCTGTTCTTGGCTTTCTAGTGTTTTTTTTGGAGTTTCTGCATTTCCTTTGTTCCTGTGTTTGTTCCCAACTTGCGTATGTTTTAGATCCTTTGTACCTGCCTGTGTTTGTGACCTGTTTGTGTTTGTTCCACTTGTACTCTGTCCTGCCTGTGTTTTTGAGTTCCTGTTGTTTCATTAGATATTGTTTATGTTTGTTCCCGACATCTGTTTGTTTTCACCATATCTACCTGCCTGTGTTTTGTTTTACCTTTCCTTGTGCTCTGCCTTCCCGTGTTCTGCCCTGTCCGTGTTCTGCCCTGCCCTGCCCGTGTTTGTGAGTTCGACTTGTTTTCTGTTTTATTTCGATATTTTTTGAGTTTGTTTTGGCCTTCGTGCCCTTGTCTGTTCCCTGGTTGTTTGCACTTTTTGTTAGTAAAATCTTTGTTAATTTTCCCTTTTGAGTTCGTGTTTTTTTCCCCTCTGCGTTTGGGTCCCCTCTACCCGTACCGTGACAGAAGGAACCAGCCAGTTTGGGACCCAGCAGAGGTTTTTTTTTTTTTTTTTTTTTTTTTTTTTTTTTTTTTTTTTGTTTAAAATGCCATCGGGGTGGTGGGAGCTTCAACCTCCCAGTGCCCGGGGCGGGCGGTCGCGGAGGCGCCGTGGTCGGGCTGCCTCCCGGTCGGCCAGACCTCCAGCTGATCAGCCGGCGGATCCTGACCCTTTTGAGGGGTCTCGGCTTGCAATCTTCCCAGGGTCCGGCCCGCGGGGGTCCCGCCGGTCCCGTCCGGCTGCCCAGCCGGGTTCCCTACAGCTGTGGTCTGTGTTCCTGTCCCCTGCCCAGCCCAGATGGCAGGGCCCTCGGCCTGCTCCACCCCAAGTCCCAGAGGGACCTTCACGGCCTGCTCTGCCCCGAGTGCCGGAGGGACCTTCACGGCCTGCTCTGCCCCGAGTGCCGGAGGGACCTTCACGGCCTGCTCTGCCCCGAGTGCCGGAGGGACCTTCACGGCCTGCTCTGCCCCGAGTGCCGGAGGGGCCTTCACGGCCTGCTCTGCCTCAAGTCCCGGAGCGGCCATCACGGCCTGCTCTGCCTCAAGTCCCGGAGCGGCCTTCACGGCCTGCTCTGCCTCAAGTCCCGGAGCGGCCTTCACGGCCTGCTCTGCCTCAAGTCCCGGAGCGGCCTTCACGGCCTGCTCTGCCTCAAGTCCCGGAGCGGCCTTCACGGCCTGCTCTGCCTCAAGTCCCGGAGCGGCCTTCACGGCCTGCTCTGCCTCAAGTCCCGGAGCGGCCTTCACGGCCTGCTCTGCCTCAAGTCCCGGAGCGGCCTTCACGGCCTGCTCTGCCTCAAGTCCCGGAGCGGCCTTCACGGCCTGCTCTGCCTCAAGTCCCGGAGCGGCCTTCACGGCCTGCTCTGCCTCAAGTCCCGGAGCGGCCTTCACGGCCTGCTCTGCCTCAAGTCCCGGAGCGGCCTTCACGGCCTGCTCTGCCTCAAGTCCCGGAGCGGCCTCACGGCCTGCTCTGCCCAGTCCCGGAGCGCCTCACGGCAGCTCTGCCTCAAGTCCCGAGGGCCCCCAGATCCGCCTCGAGCCCCGGAGAGGCTCCCAGACCGCCTCGAGCCCCGGAGAGGCCCCCAGAGCCGCCTCGAGCCCCGGAGAGGCCCCCAGAGCCGCCTCGAGCCCCGGAGAGGCCCCCAGAGCCGCCTCGAGCCCCGGAGAGGCCCCCAGAGCCGCCTCGAGCCCGGAGAGGCCCCAGAGCCGCCTCGAGCCCCGGAGGCCTCGCGCTGCTCTGACCCTTCCGCGGAGGCCGCCTGCTACACCCAAGTTTCGGGCTGTACTTGTGCCTCGAGCCCCGGGGGGGCCTCCGGAGCCGCCTCAAGCCCCAGGGGAGCCTCCGCACCCGCCTCGAGTCCCGGGGGGGCCTCCGGAGCCGTCCAGAGCTCCGGAGAGGCCTCCAGAGCCGTCCAGAGCCCCGGAGAGGACAACGGTCCCATGTGTTGTCCCGCAGGGGCCGCCGCAGACTGCTCTGGCCGCCCCGCAGGCTAAGCCGCCTGCCTTGCCCCCTGGCGTTCGTGCTCCCCCTGGCGTTCGTGCTCCCCCTGGCGTTCGTGCTCCCCCTGGCGTTCGTGCTCCCCCTGGCGTTCGTGCTCCCCCTGGCGTTCGTGCTCCCCCTGGCGTTCGTTCTCCCCCTAGCGTTCTCGCGCCCCCCAGTGTCCGTTCTTCCCCTAGTGTTCTTGCTCTCCCTAGTGTCCACACCTTGCCCCCTGGCGTTCGTGCTTCCCCTGGCGTTCATGCTTCCCCTGGCGTTCGTGCTCCCCCTGGCGTTCGTGCTTCCCCTAGTGTTCTCGCTCCCCCTAGTGTCCACACCTTGCCCCCTGGCGTTCGTGCTTCCCCTGGCGTTCGTGCTTCCCCTAGTGTTCTCGCTCCCCCTAGTGTTCGCCCTTCCCCCAGTGATCGTCTCTCCCCCGGTGTCGTCGCTTCCCCCAGTGGTCGCCTCTTCCCCGGAGTCTGTCCTCCCCCCAGTGGTCGTCTCTCCCCCGGTGTCGGTCCTTCCCCCAGTGATCGTCTCTTCCCCGGAGTCCGTCCTCCCCCCAGTGGTCGTCCCTCCCCCTGTCTCGTCGCTCCCCCTGGTGTCCATTCTCCCTTTGGTGTTCGTCCTCCCAACCGTGTGTCCGTGTGTTCCCCGGCCCCCCTGTCTAATTGTCTGCCCGCCTGTTTGTCTGTTGGTCTACCCGTATGTGTGTCAGCCAGTTTGTTGGCCTGTTTGTCTGCCCCCCAAGCCGTCAGCCCATCGGCCAACGTGTTTGCCCGCCTGTCTGCCTGTCTGTCAGTGTGCCAGTCCGCGTGTGTTTTGTCTTGTTTGCCTGTGTGTCAGTCCCTATGTCAGTTGTTGGGTTCCCCCCTCGCCTTCCCTGTCTGCCTGTCCCTTTGTGTGTCCATCGGTGTCGCCGTGTGCCTCCCCGCCTGCTTGTCCCTGTGTCTGTCCTTGTAGGTCTCCCGATTGTGCCAGTATCTGGCAGTCTGTTTCCCCCTCAGTCTTGTCCAACCCAGTCCAGTGTTGTCGTGCCCCGTCTCAGTCCTGTCCTGTATGTCTGCCTTGCCCCTGTCCAAGTCCCCCCTGGTTTCCTGAGTCCCCCCTGGTTTCCTGAGTCCCCGTGTCGCCCGAGTGCGGGCCCTGAATTTCCCCGTGTCGCCCGATGTGCGGGCCCTGAGTTTCCCCCGTGTCGCCCGATGTGCGGGCCCTGAGTTTCCCCCGTGTCGCCCGATGTGCGGGCCCTGAGTTTCCCCCGTGTCGCCCGATGTGCGGGCCCTGAGTTTCCCCCGTGTCGCCCGAGGTGCGGGCCCTGAGTTTCCCCCGTGTCGCCCGATGTGCGGGCCCTGAGTTTCCCCGTGTCGCCCGATGTGCGGGCCCTGAGTTTCCCCGAGTCCTGCCCAGCCCTGAGTGTCGCCCGAGTCCTGCCCAGCCCTGAGTCTCCCCGTGTCGCCCGGGTCCTGCCCAGCCCCGAGTTCCCCTCCAGCCCCGAGTCTTGTTCTTGTTTTGTTCCTGTCCTGTCCAGTCCAGCCCTGAGTCTTGTCCTGTCCAGTCCAGTCCTGTTCCTACCCCAGTTCTGTGTCCAGTCCCTGTTCCTGTCTGAGTCCTGTTCCCCCGTCAGAGTCCGGTCCAGAGTCTTGTTCCCGTGTTCTGTCCCTGTTCTTGTCTTGTCCAGTCCTAAGTCCTGTCTCCAGCCCCCACCCTCTGTTGACTCCCTCCCCGGGTCGGCCTCCTGGGACGTCAGGAGCCGTCCCTTGGGGGGGGGGGTACTGTCATGTTCCGGTGTTCCTGTCTGCGTTTTCCCTGTTGGGCCGCCAGATGGCGGCACTTCTGTTTTGTGTCCTGTTCCCCCCCTGTTAATTGTATTATTGGTTTGTCTCGTTATCCCATCATTGTTCCCACCTGTGTCTTATCCCCTCCTTCTGGTTTGATTGTTTTTTGAGTTCACCTGTGTCTTGTTACCCCTGTCTATTTAAGTTTCCCCCTCCCTTGACTCAGGTGCTGGTTCCTTGTGGTTATGTCAGATTGTTGTGCTCTGCCTTTCCGTGTTCTGCCCTGTCCATGTTCTGCCCTGCCCGTGTTTGTGAGTTCGACTTGTTTTCTGTTCATGTGTTCCTGTTCTTGGCTTTCTAGTGTTTTTTGGAGTTTCTGCATTTCCTTTGTTCCTGTGTTTGTTCCCAACTTGCGTATGTTTTAGATCCTTTGTACCTGCCTGTGTTTGTGACCTGTTTGTGTTTGTTCCACTTGTACTCTGTCCTGCCTGTGTTTTTGAGTTCCTGTTGTTTCATTAGATATTGTTTATGTTTGTTCCCGACATCTGTTTGTTTTCACCATATCTACCTGCCTGTGTTTTGTTTTACCTTTCCTTGTGCTCTGCCTTCCCGTGTTCTGCCCTGTCCGTGTTCTGCCCTGCCCTGCCCGTGTTTGTGAGTTCGACTTGTTTTCTGTTTTATTTCGATATTTTTTGAGTTTGTTTTGGCCTTCGTGCCCTTGTCTGTTCCCTGGTTGTTTGCACTTTTTGTTAGTAAAATCTTTGTTAATTTTCCCTTTTGAGTTCGTGTTTTTTTCCCCTCTGCGTTTGGGTCCCCTCTACCCGTACCGTGACAGAGAGAGAACAAGAGAGGGATAAAGAGAGAGACAGTCATGTGAACACCTGGAGCTCAGCAATCACTTGAATGGCTTTTACAGTATTTTCTTTTTAACAATTGGTTACAAGCATTTCACAATACTAAGTTAAGATTTTTTAAAGATTCATCTCACAACAGCAGTCCATGCGGACCTAACTGTGAATGATTTTTCATCGCTTTGACACAAAATGTAGACAATGACCACAGCTTCAACTACCAGCAAAACTGTATGTGTCCCACAGCCTGTTTTGCAAATGTTCACATAGAAGCTCAAAGTTCAAAACAAACAAACTTCAAGTGGACAGCAATTTCCTAAATCAAACATACTATATTGAAATACATTCTAAATTCTAAAAAAAGTAGCTATAATGGTTATTAAGGCAAATTGTGGAAAACTATATATTGAAGTGATGCAAATGAGACTAACCAGAGCTGATCCCAATCTCAACTGGATACTTACCCTGGTGTTTTCAATTTCATTTCCATCTACTACACTAAAAGGGGCCATCTTTTGGACAATTTACTTCAAAGATTGACATAAAATACATCTACTGCAATGCGGCCTGCTGTTAGTGTTTTAGGTTATTGCATTACCAATGACAAGGTGTTTTGTTGGGAGTCATTGTGCTGGTAGTGCTAGTGCTGGTGTTTTAGTTGGATGATTTGGTTTTGAGACATGTATGCAGCGTTTAGGTAGTTTTGGTGTATTTTGGGAAATTAACTGCTGTGCCAAGCTGCATGGGTAATGCTTCCTTTCACAATCCCCCAAGTACTAGGTGTTTACCAGATAAAAGTGTGCTAAAAAATAGAATTGTGTATTTAACTCTGGCAAAAAAAAAAAGGTAAATACTAAGAAACTAAAATTGAGATACTTAGAAACATCTCCTCTAATTGTGTCCTTCCTAAGAAATTTTGAAAATACTTTCTTGGCAACACCGAGTAAATATTGTCTAATTTCCTATGAAGTATACTGTTACACTGAGTGTGCGTGCGTGTGTGTTTGGGTGTGTCCATGAGTGAGTCCATCGACATGTGCTTGTGTTTAATTCTACTTAACTGCTGAAAAAAGAACACAAACCTTATGTAATTTGTGTATTCATTACATATTTTTCTAGTGAGACAGCATAGGCACTGTACTGTGGGTGAACCTCCCACCCCTCTGCATTGTTCTGTACTGGTCTGTCTGTTTGGCCGGCAGATTTCCCGAGCTCTGCAACAGCACACACACACACACACACACACACTCACACACACATACACTCACGCACTGAGCAGTCATACAGTACACACAAGCACACAATGAACTGTTATACAGTACACACACAGGCTGAGCTGTTATACAGTACACACACATGCTGAGCTATTATACAGGACACGCATTCACACACTGATCTGTTATACAGTACACATATTCACGCACTGAGCTGTTATACAGCACACACTCACATACTGAGTGCCTAAGTTCTTATATAATACACACACTCACAGCCTGAATTGTAATACAGCACACATGTAGGCTGTTTGCTTATTAAACATTGCTAGGGAAAGTTAAACATTCAGAGAAAGTTCACTGTTAGTGTGCGTGTTTGTGTTGGTTTGTGTTTGGATTCCAATATTCCAATTGTCCTCTGTAAATTGAATATATGCCTCTGAGGTTAAAGCAAAAACACTGAAATGGCCATTAAATTAACATCTTGTAGTTCTGTATTGTCAGTACTTTTTCAGGGTGGGGGTGTAATAGCTTTATGAATATGTGAGTCTCCTGACTGATTCTTGTCCTCTTAAGAACTGTAATTCCTCTTTCGATAGCTTGTCCAGTGAGTTACACTCCCATTTCTGAGGGGAGACCAAAGTGTGTTATTTAAATAATCTTCTCACAAGGACGTGGAGAAATTCTTCTTTCAATAAATAAAGAAAATAATTCATTTTCGTACCCTGTCCAAAGTGTTAAAAAATGAATCAGTCTTGGTCTGTCATAACAAATCTTATTCAAGAGTGACATAGAGAGTGGAGGATCACATATATTGTGAGGCGAGTTTAAAATGCAAGTCTCAGGAAAGTGCAGGTGAGTTATGCCGTGGTTCACTTGCAGTTCAACCAGTGCCTGCTGAAGAGTCATAAATCATGCAGATTTTTTAAGGAGCCATTCAAATGTCCTATGCAGGTTTCCACACTCCTCAAGGCCACACAGACCTCAAAGCACCATACAGCCAGGAGTGTAATACCTGCTTACTCGATTTGTTAAACAAACCTGCATTCGTGTCCGTGGGTAATTTCCCAAAATTTCACCAGTGAAAAAACATTTCGTTGCAAATGAACTATTTTTTACTTGTGGCTTGTATTACAACATTTGGAGTCAGCGTTTTTACTCAACCAAACTATTTTAACTACTGTAACTGCTTCACATTATGTGAGTGTGGGCACATGTGTGTGTGCCTGTTCATTATACAAGCTCATTACTTAGTGAATGTGCATGCAATGTGTCCAAAGAAGTGAAATCTCAGATTCAAAGGATATGGTGTTAAGAATCCCTTGTGCCAGTAGGTGAGCGCTTACTTGAAAATGCCTTGGTGTTGACGGTGGCAGTGAGTTGACATAATGAGGTTTTCAAGTAGGCAACCTCCTATATGGCCTACAATGTCTTGGGAGGGCTGAACTGTGAAGTCCACACTGCAAAAAGAATTTCAGAATTTTCGTTTGCATCCGATCGCTGTGCTTCATCCGACTTAGCTGACCGGGTTCTTAAAAATTACTAGTCAATGTGACCCCGTCTCTGCTCTCGCAAGCACCTTTCCCTGCCTTGATGTATTTTCAGACCCAAAGTAGTTTTTACTTTTTACAGACACATATGCATTCCTGAAGTCTGTGACCTTTTGGTGTGGCCTCTGTTATTGTGGCAGAGTCTTGTACGGTGGTATCTTTACTTATATTAACATAATTTCCTTTTCTGGGTCGGAAGCCATGTTATCAGTTGGTGAGTCATCTGTCGCCTCCACTCTCTCACAGACTCTAGAGATGTTTTACTTGTGTTTTCATAGCCGTTGGCTACAGGGTCTTTCCCTTGTTGTAAGCTGTAGTTTCACAGCAGGCACTGGTTGAGTCCAGAGTTAAGTCAGATTCAAATATACAGGACATGGTGTTAGGAATCACTTGTGCCAGTGTGTGGGCACT
This sequence comes from Anguilla rostrata, assembly GCF_018555375.3. Classification (NCBI taxonomy): domain Eukaryota; kingdom Metazoa; phylum Chordata; class Actinopteri; order Anguilliformes; family Anguillidae; genus Anguilla; species Anguilla rostrata. Next base: position 18,848,011 of record NC_057950.1, on the reverse strand, counting down.
TACTTGAGATTGCCTTGGTGTTGACGGTGGCATTGAGTTGACATGACTAGGTTTACAAGTGGGCATCCTCCTTCCCTGATGTTTTGTTAATCACTTTACTTCATCTATCTTATGATACTGCACCTTTGAAATAATCATAAGTAAATACACACATAATTCTATAATTGTTGTTTTCCTTATGGCTCTGATGCAGTAACTTGTCTATAAAGCTAAAAACATAATAATGACATACAGTACACACACTCACAGATTGAGCAATTATACAACACACCAAGACTGCTTATTATTATTTCTAGGGAGTGTAAAACATTCAGGGCTCAACTGTGTACTTTTGTTGTGTCTGTGTGTGTGTGTGTGTGTGTGCGCGCGCGCACGCACAGCGCGCACACACACACACACACACACAGATGAGTGTCAGTGATGCATCACATGTTTATGTAAGACTTAAATGAGAAAAATCCAGCTGATCACCTGAAACAAACTCTTACAGAAGGACACTCCTCATTGGTCCGTGGCAAAGACATCCTGCTGAAAGCCCCACCCACAGACCCCTGTATGTCTGCAGACCTCAGTCAGCTCAGCTAAAGGAAATGCCACGCCCACCAGACGATCACACAACAGATACTAGACCAGTTTCTCTCTCTGTGCTTCTCTATAGCTGAGGTTAAAGCCATTCACCCCTGGCAAATAAGCTCTAACTAAACAACACAGGGCTATCACAAGGCCATCCGCAATGTGTATTCCTGCCAAGGCCCATTTTGGATAATTATGAATTGTCCACCGACTTAACATGGGAAGACACAATGCTAACTTAGGAAATCAGGCTAGCTTCTCCAAGTTTGAATAATTCCATCATTCTAAAGTTCTAAATGAACATGAGGACATTGAGAGATTGTTGTCTAGTGCTGCAGTAGGCTAACTGGCATGCACAGGCAGCAGGGAGACACACCGACAGCAGCCACTAAAGTGACAAACAGGCAATTAACTACTGTATAACGTGTCAAATCCAGTAAAGTCAGGGCAAAACCATATGGCTAGGCAGTTATATTAATGTTAGGTGCTGTATTGACTTTGCTAACTGTTAGCTAGATAGCCAATTACAGCTGGGGTGTCTAATGTTATGTTTTTAGTAGCTAGGATCTTTGTGGCAACTCTTATGTCTAGCTAGGTAGCTAGACTAGCTGTCTAACTAATTTCATTTGGCTATAGCTAGCACCAGTGGTGGTAAGTAACGAAGTACATGTGCTTCATTACTGTACTTAAGATATTGGCGACTTTTGCTGAGTATAAACAATATGAGCAACTTTCACTTTCTACTCCACTACATCGATAAAGAAATTATGTACTTTTTACTCAAAAACATTTCTAAAGTTGGTTGTCAGCCAAATTTCTACAGTTCATCCACAAACTGTGTTGGTACCAGAGGTGGACAATCCAGGTTCAGAAAGTAAAAGTTCATCCCAGGATTTTGTTCCAGTCACCTGGATTTGCTAATGAGCACCATTCTTCAGCCAGGAGGTAGAGCTAAATCAGCTGGCTGAGTTCAGGGGTAGATGAAATACATGTCAGGACTTTTACTTTCTGACCCCTGGAATGTCCATCTCTGGTTGGTACATAGCATATAATTTTTTAACTAGCGTAATTAATTGCAGTTGAGTAAGAATGAGGCTCTTTGAAAGGTTTGAATCTTAAGCAATCTGCCCAGTGGTCAGTACATGTTTGAAGCACAATAGACATATACAGGGCTGTAGCAGTTGATACTTAAAAAAATACTTGATACTTGATACTTTTTTTGTGATTAATGTGAATCAGACTTGTGCACTCACAAGATGGGTACATGTATTTCAAATGCAAATACAGGTGCTTCCAATATGTTTATTTGCATGTCTTAACTATATACTACAGGTGGTTCATTTTTTTTTTGTTTCCCATGGATCTTTTATATCATTTGCATCATTTATACTTCTGTGTATACCTGTCTCTGTCTTTCTACTCATTTTATCTCTCTCTCATTTTTTTCTCTCCTTCTCTGCACTGCTCCTTCTCTGTGTGCTGGTCCATTCCAGGAAGACCTGCTTCTTCCTGACCCCGCCCAGGCCACGCAGCTGGGGATAAGTGGGGGTTTCCTGTGCACCCCCTCCAGCTTCAGCCCTGCAGTCAAGTGGACCAGGCTAATTATCCCTGAGGCACGCGAGGAAGTGATGATCACTCAGGGAAGCGCAAACTGAAGAAAGTAAATACATTTCCAGGGGTCGGCACTCTCTGTTTACAGTACTGTACATTCAGTTCCTCTGTCCCTCTCCAGTTTCACCCTGGTACCTGTTAATAGATTAGCTGCTTCACTACAAAGCTTGTGATAAATGAGTGCTGACTCAATTCCCCTCCTCAGATCATTTAACAAGAGGCATTCTTTTGCTTCAAAACTTTTCCTGTCCACTCACAATGAGGATTAATTCCATTTTGTGGTAGCTGCTCAAAACAGAAAACAGCAGTGGTTTTCACAACTTTGTCTTACAAACACCTGTGAGAGTTTGTGTTCCTTTTTCACAGACACAAGCTGGTGAGTTGATTTTGGTGGACACTGAACTTGTGGCTCGCTCTTCCTTGCGGGTCTAAGTTAAGGACAAATGAAGATTGAGCACAGTCCTGTCAGTGAACACGTGTTTGCTCTATTGCTGGGGTAGTGAGTAGACGGCTAAGAGATGTTTTTGCATGATCTTGCTTTCAGGAGTCCTCAGACATTACCAGGACAGCGCTGAGGTAGATATGAGGGGAAACGCTGACAGAACGTCCTGTTCCGCTGGCCTTCGCGCTGTACCGCGCGCGGCTGTGCTTCACGTGTACTCTCACATGTGTGTGTGTGTGTCCTAATGAGCCACTGCCACGGGCAAGAATTGTGGAGTCAAGATTTCTTCTGCAGATGGGCAAGGAGCACTACACCAGCCACTCTGACCTGGACAGGAAAAGAGCTTTCTGCTGACTGAATCACCTCACGCAAAGGAAAGCCTGTTAACCTGTACATTATGCATTTAGCAAATAACTTTTAGGTCTCACTAGTTTTGACTTGTTATGGTAGAAAGGACACAGCCCTTACATTGAAGGTTACATGTATTTACTTACACTCTTATCTTTACGTAGTGCTCACAGAAAGAGAAAACAGACTCTAGTTCAGATGTATATTATGCACTGTTATACAGTCACAACAAAATACAGGAGCCATAAGCTATACCCTGGCCCACAGACCCACTGGTGGACAACTTTGTTAGGGGTTTTAGTTCGCAACATCTTGCAGTTATCGATTTTCGTGACAGTGAGCCACTCATGAGACTGATGGACAGCCAGAACGTGACAGCACCTTTCTGGGCTTGTGTTTACACAGGGCGGTTCTCTCCCCAAATACCCCTCTGCACGACGGATAACAACCTGCATGGTTCACGAACGGATCTACATCGATGTTGCCGTAAGCAACGTTCCTCATCTGGGCAGCTCAGGGGAAATGCCCGAAAGGGATGGAAAAGCACATCACTGTGGAACTTTACAGCAAAGCACAGCACTGTACACTTTAAACCACACATCAGAAACCTCTGATGTAAACTCTTAGCCCCGTGGTTTTAGGCCAGAAAATAATTTATTTCATTTGGAAAATTTTTATTTTCTTTCTATTGACAGGCTTTTTGAATTATGCTTCCATGTGTAAAGGCTTAAATCTTTCTCATTTCTGACCCAGGTCCTGGCTGTAATTTCCTGACCAGTCACCATTCATCCACTGTATCCCCATCAAAAGGTCTCTGGCCTACCACACCAGATTAAAGGTTTTATAAAAAATGTGTTTTATTTTCTGTAACACAAATGCAGAGAGTGGAACCTATCATCCATTTTGATCACCCTTACCGGAAGAATTGATTTAGTTATGAAGGATCGTGACATGTTAATGGTAGAGACCCAAGTGAACAGTGAGCCCACATTAAGAGCATTTGGGAGGAAATGGGTTAAAGCTGGATGCGCCGTGGACCTATCAGTCAGAACCCTCAAGTGGCTGTCATCACCAGAGGGCTTACGTAAAGATTCGCTGACCTCAGAGGAACAGTCTGGAAATATCCCTTATGACTGCGAGACGGTCTAAAAACAGGGCTGTCAGTCAACGGCATCTACTTTTAAACAGGCTTTACTGTTACCCGCCTGCCCCTCTGCTGCTCCCCCGACCTGCCTTGGCCGGCGGGCCGTTGTGCACGCACAACCAAGTGCTCAGATCACTCTGAAATGCGGTCTCGCCTGATTGGTTTTCACAGAAGCGTTGATGCAGCAGATCTTCGTGTTAATATACGTGCACCAAACCAGAGTGGAGGCAGAACTGTGCGCTCTTACAACACCAGTAAATTCAGCTAAAGAGTGGTCATCCCTGACCAGGAGAGGAGGGGGGGCGGGGGGGGAACATTAAATCTCCCTGACTGGTCCGCATGCTTCCTGGATCCACAGAGATGTGCAAGCCGTAAAAATGTCACTTGTACATGTACATTTTAAAAACACAACACAGATCAAGTTTGTTGCATTGTATTACATGCAGCTATGGCACCTCAGTGTATTATAGAATGTGAAGCCATAGAGCTAGTGCAGTGGCCACACCTCACAGTAAATGTACTGTCAAAACTACACCTTGTATCTGACCCACATTTTGTGACGTGCTTATGTTTCAACAGGCAGCTGGTTAAGAGATTAAGCTGTTCGGTCTTCTGTCACACCTTGACTCTCCCTCTTCATCAGAACGCTGAGTGTTTTACTTCAGTGGGTCTTAAGGTCTGACTGGCAGGGCAGAGCTCTGAATGCTCCTCATTGTGACTTCAGCTTCAGTTGATCCCAAGGATTTAATCCCTCCGGTTCAACCGCAGGACGCTAACTTGCGAAACAGCCCTGCCTGCTCTCTGTAACCCAGGCGGTGTGACATCACATATCATCTCCATCCTGTCTCCTCCCTGTGCCCTTTCATTCCCCTTTCTGTTTGTTTGGGCAGTGGCCAATGAGAAGAAAGAAAGGACTTCATGTCATAATTACACTCTCTCACCTATTTTAAAGGCCACCAAGGGCTGCTTTTTGTGCAAAGTCATTAATAGTTCAACAGCTTCGTCCTTTAATGTGTTTCGACTTGGAATCTGACATTGATTTAAAATCTTTCTTGAGAAACAAGTCAATAATTGTTAGAGAGTTAACCCTAGGCAATATGTTTCATTGCACATGGCACAAGGTAGGTGACCCTTATAATGTTGATTTTTAAACAGTTCTCACAAGTAGCCAAGTGCCTTTCCAGCTTCATTCTCTTCATTCAACCATTCTTATACTGGAATATGTGAAGCATAAAATAGTTGAATAACTATAAAATGAATGCCATACAACAGACGCACAGCACAGTCAAATTAAATTGCGTCAGACTATTCAAAGAAGTTTCTGAGAAACTGAGAACATGCACTCCAAGAAACCGCGGTTCTTTCAAACAAATTAGAAGCACACAAACAAGGCACTGCATTGATACTCAGGAAGTTCTGGTAAATAATTTGTTCCAAGTGCTGCACAGAAAGCAGAACAATCCTTGCCATTCCAAGCAACTCCTTTGGTACAGAAAAATGCATCTCTTCCAATGGACAGGTTTACACTAAGCACCTTCAATAAATGACAGAGGTACCAAACAACGATCAAATTTAATCACAATGTTTAAATATTGCATTTTCACTGAGTGCATCTGTTTTGGCCTACACAACTTCATACTACAGTATTATGATTACTCTTATTTACCCATTTTAAATAAGAGTAATCATCCACTGATCAAGGCTAAGGCCTCATTTCAGTTGCCCATTCCTCGCCTGAGTTGGAAATTGATTAAGGACATTTCAATATGTCAAATACTCCATGGCGGAACGAGGCGCAAGGAGCGAGGAGAGTGCTGGAGGATGCTTCAGTGAAGATACACAAGTGCATCCTTTGAGGAAGTCTTTTTTGGAACATGTGACATATAAATGACCAACCTGTGGAGCCACTTCTCCCATCGGCCATGTCTGTAATGTATGTGGCTTCTAACTGACGCTTGACTGAATAAGGACATTCCATTTGTCTAATACATGTTTCCTCCTCAGTCCTCGCAACTGTTTCTTGCATCCTTTCCTTGCGTTCTCGGTTGGGTGGAGCTGAGCAGCAAGGGAAGGACACAAGGAAAGGATGTAATAAGTGATTGGAATGAGCCCCGTAACTTTCTGCATCTGTGTGCACTGTCTGCGTCAAGCAGCACATCTGAAAACCGTGTGGTGCCATTGCTGTTAATCTACCATCTGTGCTTAATCTGTGCTTAATTAGTGGCAACTGATGTTGATTACTGGGGAGGAGCAGCTACGTGTTAAGTGACTGACAAGAAGGCTCTTGCTGAGGGTTGACTGAACTGTAGATGAGAAAGCTGCCCTAGATAAAAGACAAACTGGTGTCCTTACTTCTGACATATTAGCCTTATGTCGATAGAAACACCTTACTCTATGGGCTTCTTGACCTTAAAAAATAAATAAATAAAATATATATATATATATATTTATATATATACAGATTTTTTAATGACATTTTTTTATATCTCCGTTCTGAACGAGCTGGTAGTGGATAAGGGGCAGAGCCGACTATGAGTCACTCTCTTTCTCTGTCTGTCTCTCTCTCTGTCTCTGTCTCTCTCTCTCTCAGTGCCAACCATCCTGAAAGAGCACTCTCTCTGACCAGGGCAGCCTTTACCACCCCGTTACAGAATGTTTCTTAATTATTAACTCATTTCAGAGCCAAACACAGAGCTCTCCCCTTCTCATCTGTCCACTGTCACCAGTTCCTTCGGTGAGGTATTTTTCCATTCTGAGAGAGAGCGAGTGCATGTGAGAAAGAGAGAGGGAGGGAGGGAAGGTGAGAGAGAGAAAGAGAAAGGAAAATTCCCTTGATCCACTGAAGGCAAAGACTGAAACGTTAAACTTCTCCATAGCTGCACCACTGCAAGCTGGAAGCTACATCAGCCAGGATCTCCATAATGAGGGGAGCTGACTTATAAACATGCCTCACACTGACACCCCCCTCCGCACACCCCCACCACCCCCTTGGGCCCACAATGAGACCTATTCTTTCACACACATGCTCCACATTAAGGGGTCCATATGGCCTTAATCCAACCAGCACTCAGGTAAGTCCTAACACAGCACAGAGTGGGGTGGGCATCTGAATACCGTATGATGAGAATGACTGGCTGCTGTTGTCACAGAGATCTTGTACCTGGCACAACCCCCCCACGAATGCCAGTGTGGTTAAGACAAGCGGGAAGGCGAGTCATATAGAGGGTGGAGTGAGTTGGTCAGAACTTCACGGGGTCGAAGGGGCGACGGCAGGGGAAATAATTGCTCTGTGGAGATTCATTTTCATTTCATGAAGTGAATTTCAGTTCTGTTGCATTCAGTTCCTGAACTGAATGAATTGAGATGGAACTTGCCCGAGGTTTGTCCTTCGGAGACTCTGCATCTAAGTGAAAATCTCCTCTCAGGCATGTTAAACCCCCCAGTGGTGAAATTAGCTCCCTACTGCAGTCAGAGTCACTGCCCATGTTCCACCGCACACTTAAAACTGGCCTGTTTAACTCTTGGCTCAACTAATGCTAGACTAACCCTACACATGCTATATTTATCATTATATCCTTGAACCTGTTTGCTGGAAGGAGTGCATTCTCAACATCTCTTGCACTAAATGTTATCTTGAAGGTCTATATATTGACTACTATCAGTCAGAATACTATGACTTGGTGTCATCTCTGCTTGTTTAAGCCTTTACATATGTACTTCTGTAATATAAGGACGTTTGGCTTAATGCCAAAATGGAAAGTAATGTAGTGTCTTTATACTGTCCTATTTCTTGAATGTGGCTTTGCTTACTGAATGACAGGAAGCCAAGCATTATGGGTAAATATTTGCAGTTTACACAGAAAGTATAGGTGAGGTAGGTCTACATGCCAGCTGGAGAACGCTGTTGTGCATGTGCTGTCTTTGTTTCCACGCCGCCTCGGTTTTAATGTGGCCAGCGGGTGGAAAATAACTAAAAGAGAACAGCCACGTGACATGAATTTGAAAGCTTTCTGTGGGTGGGACTGGCATATGGAAACACCACCGTAACCTTAATAGAACACACAGAGGGGAGATAAACTGCAGAAGGGAGAGGTGGAATGAATTTGGCTTAGCTGCTGTGAGGGGACATTTGTCTGTTTTCTAAAACTCTCTGCCCCCCAGGCCATTAACAAGTCACCCCTAACCCTCCCCCACCACATTATAATTTTTTCCACACATTCTTTTTTTCACTTTTTCTCCCCAAATCAGAACAGCCAATCAGGCTCATGCTGCAAACCCTCATTGCAACCTCAATTTGGGGAGCTCAGAGAAGCATGTGCTCCCTTAAAGGAGCCTGTCAGCCGCCAGCCACTGCTTATCACACTGCAGTTTGCAAGTAAAGGTTTGCGCAGAGACGAGTCAGAGAAAGATGCCTCATGTTCAGCTGAACAGGTGGACTTGCAGGGGTTCAAGATGGCACCCCCAAATTTTGACAGGCGGAACATTTTTGACCTGGCACACATACCTGACTGCTCCAGTGTTTGCAGGGACATCTTGTGTAAAACTTACATTGTTAAAAGGCTCTTCTGTTTGGATTCTGTGAAATAGAGCAGCATGTCACTCTTGGCCCTCTGTCACAGTGCAGGATATTATTGTCTATTATTAATCTGGCTCACGTATTGTGGGAATCTGTTACAAAAACATCACGAAACAGACTGACTGTGTGAAGGTTGGGAGTAGATGTTTCAGGGCATGTCCTGTCTGATGTAAAACACAGTACGCCTTTCAATGATCTCTATCTGACAGGGTGCCTAGGGGGTTGCGGTTTGACTCCAGTACGTGTCCGTGCTGGTAACTGGAGATCATCCCACTCTTCCTGCCAAGATTCGCCCTGTGCTCCAGCTGCTACTCTTTGACTCTCCGTTTACTTACCGAAATTCATGCTTTCACCCAACACACTGCCGCCCCTTTTCCCTCAGAGATGCAGGCAGCCAATCGGGACTCTGCAGCTTTTCCCTTGTCCCAGCGTTCTGGAAGTTTCCAGGATCTGTCGAAATTGTGCTTATCCTGAGAGGGATAATGCCCAGTCTGGGACAGCGCAGTGCTCTCCTCAAGCACTAAGGCAGAGGGACTGTCTTCTTTCACTCTTTCTATGTTTTTACCCCCTTTTCTCTCCAGGTTGGAATGGTCAGTCAGATCTATCAGCACTTGTTGCCGAAACCTCCGCTATCGAAATTGTAGAGTGCAGAGAGTCATGTACTTGTAATGTCAACTCTCACTTCACATCACACCATAGTTCACAAGGCTCACAGAGACACGTGCCGGAGGAAAAGACTTCATGAGCCAGGCCACAGGCAGACTAGCTGGAGGGGGGCACTGGTACACAATGAGACCATTCCAGCTAATTGAAAGTCTCCCATCTCTGGAAGGCGTTAAATCCAATTGTGTGTTGTCCTGCAAAGGTTTCTGGTCAAAGTCAGCGGGGGATCCTATAGCACAGCGTAGGGCCCACCTACACACTGGAACAGAGCCTTAATAGATACCCAATCATGGGGCCCATCCACACTCTGGAACAGAGCCTTAACAGATACCCCATCATGGGGCCCATCCACACTCTGGAACAGAGCCTTAACAGACACCAGACCTTAGGCCTTTGACAGGATGAGCCACCCAGCAGCCCGTTTTATTTGTTTCTTGTGACGGATGGTTTATATTTAGGTCTGGACACAGGCCTTATAAGAACTGGTCACTGTAAAGACTTCAGCGGCCCTCCCAGAATTCCTATGCCACAGGACGGAAGGGAAGATGGACTGGGTAGTAAATTCAGGAAGTGAGAGAGTGAACACAGAGCTGCAGGACTTCCTCCTCAGCCGACTGTCGGCATGGGGCAGGCCCACGCACGCAGGAGAGCAAGAGAGCGAGGCGTCAATCCGGCAAATACCACCTACTAAAGCAGAGGATGCCAGAGGCATGAAGGACAGCTATACACTGTCACTCTCACACTCACTCTCACTTTCTCTCTCTCTCACACTCACTCTCACTCTTGCTTTCATTCTCACTTTCACTCTCACTCTATCTCTCTCATTTTCACTCACTCTGTATCTCTCTCATTTTCACTCTCACTCTTACTCTCTCCCTCTCCTTCTCACTCTCACTGTCTCTCACTCTTGCTCTCTCTCTCACACTCACACTGAAAAACAGAAACACATTGACACACATAATTGCATACTATACACACACACACACATGCACATAAATACATTCAAACACACACACACAAGGTTAAACAGACAAGCACGCCGACACCAACATACAGTACACACTCACTTGTGCAGAGTCATGACCTTTAACTCTTGTCAGGCTCACAGTAGCTTAGCCTGACAAGAGTCTCCATTAAACTGTAAGCCTCCATAGTCATCTGAAGAGTATGTCTGACAGCCTCATACATCTCACCACTAGAAAGTGATTGTGAGAGGTAAAACTGCAGGGGACATTTATGAGCACATATGAGCACACTTCATAGACAGAGAAGGCACCCACAGGGACACTATGAGTGTGGCCAGGGATTACACATGGGCCTGCTGTCCCAGGAGCCAGCTTTAACACAGCCTCGTCTCCAGCCAAACAAAACGGCTGAGCAATCAGCTCCTGCCATCAGATTACTTTATTACTGTGTCTGTGTGGCAATGTCAGCGCAGGAGGGGAAAGAGGGAGCAATGTTCACTTTCTCTACAGTGGAACCAAGAAGCAGAAGCCTGTGTTCTGCTGGGGACTCTTTGTGAGGTAACAGAATGAAAGGAAGGAGTCTGCCGCTCAGTGGGGAACCTTGATCTGAAGGCACTCCTATCAGCCACTCAAAAAAATTTGACTTGATACAGCTTAACAAAATAATAGGCAGACAGTGCTCCTCAGATAGCATTCTATACAACACATTGATGAGATGTCCAACCCAAACTAGACATTGGTTTAACTAACATTTTTAAAACTTGTAAATCAAGTTTTGCCACTGTGTGTGCGTGTGTGCATGTGTGCGTGCATGGAAAGACCCAGCAGCAGAGTAAGAGAATAATAAAACAGGAGTCTTTCCCCTGTACAAGTACTGGGACACACACAGACTCTATACTGGCTGCTGACTGACAGGACACCTTCCCAGCCTGCAGTGCAGCTGTCAGTGATCGGCAATAAAACTGGTTACACAACCGCAATAATGCAAACAGACCCCACGTCAGCCTGCATTTACCACTTGTCACGAAAAATACCTAAACTGTACGTAATATGATTTGGGCTTTTCATTCAAATTTTTTCTGCCCACTCATCCATTACTTCACAATGTCTCAGTGTGCTGTGATTGAGTCCAGGTACAGACTCAAAGTTCATTCAGATTTAAACTGTTATTCTGGCCATCGTTCTTCATGTGGCTCAGGACCAAGTGTATCATATTTCCCTTCCAGCGTATCAAATGCTCACACGTGCGTCTGCTAACCCCAGTGATACCGGCGGCTTAAACCGATTAGACACTTATAAACACACGCAGGCACTTTGGAACCACAGAGATCAAATCAGTTCTCCAGACCAAACAGCCTCCAGAGTTCCTGTTTGAGCTCTGGGGGTCAGGCATTATTGTGTGTTAATGGGACCATCGATTCAACTGCTTCCTTTCCTGCTAAAGAGAACAGAGAAACGAAAACCTCAGTTCCACTCGCGCGGATCTGTCGACAAAGACTTGTTTGTACCCCATCAAAATCGACACCATGTGCTGTCATCATTAGATACAGCTGTTCATGAACAGATTTATGAAAATGCAACAAATGACTTCCAAACACAATGGGATTTTTTCAGCTCATTAATATATCACATTTAGAAAGTCAGTATTCAAGAAACAGATGAAGCTCTTACAATATACCAATTCTGCACTGTGTCTAAAAAACAAAGTGCTTAAAATCTCCTTTTTTGACAACCATCTGTTGAATGAGCATTTCTCCAAAGCACACTCAGTGACCTGCTATGTCATTAGTGCTTTCCTCTGCCCCATTACTGCCTGGCCCGGCCCACTGAGCCCCACATGTTTACTGATGTGATCTACTGTATGTGAGTGAGTGGTGGCCATCCTGTCCCTCCTCTGTTTCCCAGCAGCCTCAGCGACAAAATGCCCACAAAATGCCACCCTGGACCATCAGCAGAGATGGGTCCAAAGCCTTTACAAAAACTCTACCTGACCAGAAGTATCTGGACACCCCTTGGTCTGGCGCTGATTTTCATGGTTTGTGATTCTTCATAAGTTTGGGGAGGCCCTTTCCTGTTTCAGCATGACAATGGCCCCAAGCACATAGCAAGGTCCATATAGAAATGGTTTTTTGGATAACAGTGTGGAAGAACTTGTCTGGCCTGCATACACACATGCACTACATATATATATATATATATATATATATTGGAAGATTTGATGTGGAACACCTCAGTATAATTATTATTATTTTTTTTTTATCCATCCAGAATTAAATTTTCATGCTTTTGCATGTCCTGACAATTTACATTTACAGCCAAATCAAAGCCAAAAGCAGCCAAAAAAATCATAGTTAATGTTTAATGATGTTTAAGAAGCACTGAACTGAAGGTGTGTATAGTTGGATGCAAGTAGTGTAAAGTCTAGACCATAAAGCTGTGCAGTGAAATCACCAGTGTGCTTGGCTACTGGTTCAAACAAACCTGACTGGAGAGTGATGTGGCTAAGAGCGATTAAATGGCAAGATGAGAATACAGGCTGATGTGGGAGGTCCTCTAATGTGAAAAAAAAACAGCATACTGAAGTATACTTTAAATATACCCTTTTATAATGTATCATAATTAAACTGCAATTAAATTTTAAATAATTGTATTTCAAATATGCTGAGGAATACTAGTTTTTTTTTTTTTCCCACAAGGGAACTTGGCATTTCAGGCTGAGTGTAGAAACCTGGAGATCAGCGGTGAAAGACATAGAGCACGCTTACACACATCTCCCTTCTCTCACTGAATCATGGCGGCACCTTTCACACGAACCCCAAAACAAATAAAAAGTAAATAAGCAAGCCCTCACGCACAGGTCCACGCTCAGTCTGAGCAGCAGGGAGCTCTCACAGCAGCAGGAAGTAAGGAGACCCTTCTGTTTTATGTCAGTCATGGCGCAAATGAATCAGAATGGCAAAGCGACTCAGGCTGTATTTTCTGAAAAACGAAAAGCCGCAGGATGGTGGGTCTAATGAAAAGCTGCAGGATGGTGGGTCTAATTGCGCTGTTCAGCAGATGTGCTGATCACTGACCCTCACATCCACCAGAGACGACAGGAGGAGCTCCAGTAGGCTGCTGTACAGAGATACACGCACACTCACAAGCGCACAAACATGCATGCAAGAGCACACACACACACACACGCACAAAAACTTTCAACTACTTTCAAACAGCCGTTGTGTACACACATCAACTTTCACTGCAGACAAAAAAAGACTAAAGAAACTGGATCCAGGTTCTGCCTTTAATGGCTATGGAGCAGATTCCTCAAGAGGTTATTTACATTACCCTAAAAACCAATCATAATTTCCACCTGGGAGATACAAATGCTACTGATTTTCAGGTGAAATGCAAATCCCCACTGGCTGTTATGTGACCCGCATCATGTCGGTATCGATAGTGATAATTGCCTTGAGTAGACATGCTCTCTCAGGTATATGATTTTCATATGGGCAAGATGTGGAAAGCAGTCAGCTCTATTTCAGCACACTCAGGGAATTTATCAGCTGAATGAACAGTGTCCTCATTCACTGTGCTATCACTGAAAAAAAGCGCCCCGCGCAGGTGCCAGGGTCAGAGGTCAGAATAAATCAGTGTTGTACAACAGCAGCAGGTCTTAACAGGTCTGTGGTTTCCTGATATGGTTCTAATCGTTCCTGATTGATTACTGTACAGGCAGTCAAATCACAAAGCATGTCCAGGCAAAACCCATCTGGATTAGTCCATATGGTTCAATGGTCGGCCTGATTGTTCTGTTTATATCATGTCTGTAACACCTGACCTCAAATCCCATAATAGATGCCGGACCACTGGGTTTCTCTTCCATTTTGAACAGAAATAACAGGCACAATCTGTATTACATGATCATTTCATTTTTTATGTAAAATTCAATTTCTCCCTTGGTAGTTTGGCATCACCCTTAACAGATGAACCTGATAGTTCACATAATGAATTCTTCAACATGCTCTTATTTTGCATTTCTGAAGGGGGAAAGGGGAAATATTACATGCTCTTTCAAACAGCATTAGAAATGCAGTAATGCTGTTCTTTAGCCCGCCATTTAAACTAAGCAATATGCAACTGAACACACACAGCTCTGCTGGCAGCACTGAGGTTTTTCCAGGCACACCAGTCTCCTTTCAGTTATTCCTGTACTCTTTCTGGTAGCTGCTCTCTTTGCTGGTTTTCTAGGAGTGCGGTGACAACACTAATGCTATACCTGCAAGGCTGGAGCAATCAAGACAGATGGATTGTGTTTATAACACTGTAATAATCTCCCCCCTCAAGACAACTGAGTGAAAGCTACAATCTGCTCATTTACTGTTTAACAGAAGAGCAGATAGCTTATCTGTCTTTATCTGTGGCACAGTGGCAATGAACGTCCATCGCATCTCTCAACATTCACTGCATTGAGCAACGCCCAAAAACATCTGGGTTGGGCTAAATGACCATCGAGCCCTAAGCATTTCTAATCTTTCACATCTGCCACAGTGAGCTTTGTGAATTTGTTTCTCATTGCATTGGCATGATAGCCCTTCAGTAAGGAGCACTACCATGCTGAAAATCTTACTCTGGCATTGTGTGTGTGGGACCATACAACAGGATGACTCCAGCAGTTTTATGAGAGTCAGACACAGAGAAGCGCTAAGCAGGCTGTTTTAAACACCACACACACCTTGGGACCTTTGGGAAGCTAGCTTATAAGAAAACAGTGCTAAAGTTCAAATCTGATAAACCAGGGAAAGAGTTGTTCCTTCAGCAGTTAAGTCTTCTGAACCAGTAGGGCAAGAATTTATTTACAGCATTAAAACACTCTGAACGGGTGTAGCTGTTAGCTGTGTGGTACAGTACAGCAATGCATGCTGGACTGGATCCTCTAATGATGTCATAGTGTAGCATTAGTGAGGTTCTGCATTTAATTAAGTCCACATAATGCTCAGCCTTGTGCATCCTGCAGCCCAATGCTGCTTCTGGTTAATGTGATTCTGTGTGGGTGGGAAAATAACTGCCTAATCGTGTGTGTGTGTGTGTGTGTGTGTTGTGTGTGTGTGGTGGATGTGGGGATAACTTTCTAACTTGTTTCTGCTTGATAGCTCATTGAATGTGTGTGCAATGGCACAAGTGAGTGTATGTATTTAAGGGTAGATGAATGTAAATTGTGGTTGTTGCTGAATGCATTTTGTTATATTTTTATTGTTGACCTTATAAATGTGTCTCCATGCCAACTGCACAGTCGTTTTCAAAGAATTATAAAACCTAGTTTCACTTATCACACAGTATCTTCTCTTATCTGTTTGTCTGCTGGTGACTGAAACTGACTGTGAAATGGAAAAGCCTGTGGGTGACAGAAATCACATAGATTTACATCATTAAGTCATAAAGACAAAATCACTGTAAAATGATTATTTTTAGTCCAATGTCATCTGTCACGACAGCTGGCTTCCGACACAGGAAGATCACACCTTTCACATTGAAGTACATCCTGTACTGCTCAACGAGTCACAGTTTCTTTAACTGCGCAGGAACAGTATTCATATCAGCAAAGTCATTTAGTCAACATTAATCCCCTTCTTTCTGCTCCAGATCAGGCCACAGAGACAAAACTTGTTTCAAAATGTTTTTGCAGACAGGCTGGTTAGCATGATATGCTAATTCATGTGTGAATACATGTGAAGTCCCGTGTCATTGTTGTTCATCAGGAGGGTATGGTGGTTGGATTTTTGGAACCAACATCAAAGTGGTCAATACCTCTAGATGAAGTCGTGAGATTCTAAGTATTTTTTGTCACTACCGCTGAAAGGGGAATTCTGGACTGCACTGAATGTCCCTGTGTGGTGTTGTCCTCTGCTATCTTGCTATCTTACCTTCCAGGAACTCCATCGCAAGACTGTGAGATTAAAAATGAAAAATCTTTAAAATAATTTCCTCCATCACTCTTGAAAACATTTGTAAGATCTTGAAACCCAAATGCAGATTGAGTTCCCTTCATGCTCTAAAGCCTTATCGTGCCCTGTCACTTCTTCGACACAAGGCCACAGGCCTGCATGAACACAGATCTCTTCCCCACTTTCTGTGACTCTTTTTGTTCTCTTCAGTTCACACAACTTTGCTTTTATTATATTCAATTACACTTTGTTAAACACTTAAATTTTCTTTCAAACACAAAAAAGTCAATAAACAAACAAGAATGTTTAAATCCAGCAAAGAATACTTTCCACCACCAAAAAAAAAAACGCCCTTTTCCATAAGTGCTTCTCAGTTTGTTAGACCTAAATCTCCATTCAGCTCTACAAACTTTTAGGCTAAAATACGATAAAACAAACCATTACGTCCCTTGCCCCTAATCTCTTCACTCTGTGTCTGTAACCTGAAATAAAGTTTCTGCTGACTGCAGAACATTTTGCTTTTTCTGAAAATAATGGCCGTGTTTTTCCACGTGTTTCACGGTTAATAGGAACAGATGGGGGTACTGTGATTTGAATAATACGATCACCCCCTCCCCTTCCTTTCAGCCATTCAAACACCCCAGACACACAATGCTCTATTTATAGCCCCCACCATCCCATTGCCACTTTGCAAACCGCTAGCTCGAGATCCACTTTCATCTCCTGCTCTGCCCTGCCTTGAACTTCCTGCTGGACAGGAAGTGGCGAGGGCAGCTGACCGGATGACACCCAGCCCCTCCCTCCAGAGTGCCACCGTAACCCTTGAAATGAAGCCCTGCTTTGTTTTTGGGGTGATTACTTTCCCTCCTATCTGTTCTGTGAACCGGTCCTCCCTTTCAATGGCTTTGCTTTCGTTTCTCCCCTTTAGCCTGTGAGTGACCCCAAAACAGAGGCTGGACCGTGCACTATGGTGCGGGTGCAGCGCCACACTCGCTGCTACAGAAGGTCCCGGGCCAAGAGGGACAGCAGCCCAAATATCTTCACACAAGGCCCCCCCTTGACAGCATGGCTGGGCTCCACAGGCAGGGGTCGAAAGAGCGTGTTCAGCCCAGTGAAATCTGACCCGGTCCGTGCAAATGTCCCAACGGTCAATTACCTGCAGTGACACTGCAACCCTCCTGGGTATACTCTTACCATACATAGGACCTGGCACCTTGTCCCCTCTCCCTGTATGGGCCGGCACCTCCATAGAGAGGTATCTTTTTGGGAGTCACAGGTCAGGCTGCAAGGAGGGAGCACAAATCTGACCTCCCCAGGCTATGAAAAGGAGCTTCCAGGACAGGAATTTATGGCGTTTCACCCAGCAGCAGATGTCACACACTTGTGGCATTACAAGGAAAAATTAAAGGGCTTTCCTCACATGCCCATTACTTCCACAGCCTTGTGATGTCTGAGTGAGTGTGTGTTTGTTAATGACACTGCCCAGCAGCATGTGTGCATGTGTGTGCGCGCGAGTTTTGTAATTACACTGCACAACAGTATTTATGTGTTTGTGTGTGTGTGTGTATTTGGTAATGACATCACACAGCAGTATGTGTATGTGTGTGTGCGTACATGTATATGTGTGTATGCGTGTGTTTGGTAATAACACCGCACAGCAGTATTTGTGCCCTCGTTAAAAGATATGAAGGAAACCAGATGTCCTTTCATACCCCGCAGAATTCCAGCAACTCCTCTGCCCCGCTTCCTTTAAATCGGACCACCGGGATAGCCAGGATTGAATCAGGAATTACTGCATCTGGCTAAAGCAGCAGCCCTGTTAGCCTCCTGCTAATAGCATCGTATATGATCAGAGAGGGGTGCAATATTGAATCTCTACTCCTCTGAACTGCCACTGTTTTTGCTTTAGGTAACAAGCCAATGACCAAAATGCTGAGATTTGCTACACTTGGTAAGGACAAGACTTGGTAAGTGCCTGTCACTCAAGGGTCTGTCATTCTGTGCACATCAACAGCTCACACAAGAACATCTGAGCTCCAGTGGGCTATGAAATGTTTGCAGCGGAGGCTGGCTGTACCGTGATTGTCGATAAAAGAAAAGCCTTGCATTCTCAGAGATCGACTCTTAACAGGGAAGTTCACCCAAAATTGAAATAAAGCTATGTTCCCACTTACCTGTGGGAGGAGGAATTCCCACAGCTTTATCATTTCGTCCATGTACACAGCATACACAGTACTGAAGCGTATAGCCTCACTTTTCCCTTGTGCAGTGTTCAAGTCTGCGGTATGGACAGTCACCCCAAACTCCCTTTCCAGCCTGGACTAAGAAACGAATGTGTTGGTAATAACTGACACTGCAACAGATCTAGACTGACATTCATGACTGCCCATAGTCCTGAAGGCACACAGTTATGACCAGATGTTTATGTTCATGGGCTCAGACTCTGACTGGCAACAGGCGGGGCAACCACCACCGTCCCACGTGCCCTGGCTCGTTACCGCTCTCAAAAAAGCCGCAGCTCCCCCATGACAGAAGGGTATGTGGATGTGCCAACCTGGCTGTAATGAAATTGAAAATGGCAGGATTTCCCATTAGCACCACCCAGCTCAGGAGCACCGTACGGCCCCCTCCTGTGACAAAGACGCCATTTCCTGTCATCGCTCGTCCAGGCCTCTCCCCCTCCTGCACTGCTGTTTACCGGGGTTTTCCGCGGTCTGCAATGCCACTTATCGTACGCGGGAGACCATGCGATGAAATGCAACAAAGAGAAGGAAACTGACGTCAAAGTGTCGGCAGCTGAAGCCCTTTCTCCGTTCACTGTGGAAAATGGAAACCAGCAGACCTTGATCGTCTGGTCCAATGAAACATCTTCTTCCTTTGTGCCACCTGCATCCGGAATGCGGCTGCTAATGTTTAATCAGATCTGATGCATTGGTGTAATTCATTGCTCCAAAAGAGAATGCAGGCCTATTTCTGTGGAAAACCCAGCTTACACCCAATGTGGTCAAAAATGTCTTTACTCTCAATAGTCCTGTACTATTTACAAAATGTCAGGTTTACTCTTAATTACAGGTCCAACCAGGAAGTTCTGGAAGCCTTATTGTATTTGTAGGCGTCATTATTAGGGGTCCAAGTACAAAATGCTGGAACCATATTGTATTTGCAGGTGTTATTATTATTATTAGGGGTCCAAGCACAAAGTGTACCCTTGAGCAAGGCACTTAACCTGCATTACTTCAGTATATATCCAGCTGTATAAATGGATACAATGTAAATGCTATGGAAAATGTTGTGTAAGTCGCTCTGGATAAGAGCGTCTGCAAAATGCCTTGTAATGTAATGTAATGTAATGTATTTAGACCTGAGACAGAAAGTCAGTTGGATCTCTGGCCAACCATTGGCATTAATCAATTAATACCCTAGAACAGGAAAGCCCTAGAACAGGGCCGTCAATATAAACAGGGATATCACACACGGAGGCTGCAGTGTCAGCAGGTTTTTGTGGTTTACAGAAGACAGTTACGGCCTTCAGAACATGGTGCGTGAATTATTCAGCCAATAAGTGGCTTAAATATTTCACAGGTGCTGAAAAACACCGAAACCCAGCAGACACCGCGGCTCTCCAGGACTGGAGTGTGACACCCGTGCACTATGATGTCGCCATCTCAGGCAGAATGAAACTGGACCAAGACTAAAATAGTATGCATTCTTTATTTGTCATCTGTGCTGTTAAAGAAAGAGTAGTCTTGTCCCTGTTTTTCCCCCATTCTGGCATCAATATTAAAACATTTTTTTTAAATCTGACAATTAGAAAAATATATATTAGGAGAAACAGTGAAATTAAAATACAGTGTTGTTTATTCAAATAGAAATATTTGTGTATTAAAAAATAGTAAAAAGACAAAAGAAATGGATGCTTTAAGCATCATTTATCAAAAAAGGAAGAGGATACAATTCTTCAGACGAACCTCCCTGTTATTTTTTGTTTTAAACAGAAGCTTGATCATTTTGATATGCAGCGAGAGGACACACGTCTGTCGTTCAGTGAAGAAAAAGGGGGGGGGGGGTTAGAATCTCTCCTTCAGGTCATCATGTGCTCCTATTCAAATGGAGGAACAGTCAAAGGGACACCGATAAAGCTCCCTGTCGCCATTAATTTGTACAAAGCTCCTGGTAGTTCACTCCATTATAAATGCCTTCAGACTGATGGAGAGAATGGACCCGCCCCGTGACCCTCCTCCTTCACCAAGCCTCACCCACAGTCCCCTCCCACACCACCAAGCCCCGCCCACTGTTCTCCGTAGCCGTGCAGACTGAGATGTCGCCTAGCGAATAACAAAGCAGTCGCACAAACTCATTCTCACATGTCCGTTAGCATCTCAAGCTCTCAATCAAAGTCTCCTGACACTACTGTCAATCAAAACCCTGCCACAGTGACCAGGCCTGGACCATCGCCAGGGCCGCGGACTTGTCGTTTCCCATAATCCCACTTGCTTTGCCCTCGTCACTTCCACGGCTGCTTCTCTGCGTGTCCGTTCCCGCGGCTTGCGCGGGTTCCTCTGCTCCGCCGGAGAACAGGACAAGGGGGGCGTCTGCCTCAGTTCCTCTCGATCTGCTCAATGTCCAACTCACCCCCCAACTGGAAGGCGTCCTTCTCTGTCCCATTAGACCCCTCCCAGGGGGCCTCGCCTTCCTCCCCATTGGCTGTCCCCGCCTCAAAACCTTCAGTATCCAGCTCCTCATAGGGCAACTGCTCCCTGCTGTCTCCACCGTTCCTGGTTCTCAGCTGAGGCCCTGCCCCCAGGACACATGGTGACCTGTAATCAGTCTCACATTGGCTGATAGTACGGTAACTCGGTGGGGAGTAGCTTGACTGGCAGCAGCCGGACCCGGTGATCCCAGGACAACTGAGGCTCTGAAAATTCCGAAGTTTCTGAGGGGGAAGGAGAGAGACAAAGAAAGGAGAGGTGTAACAATTACAAAATGGTATATATTTTTATAATGTCACGAAAAAACCCAGACTACAAACATTATCACGGGCAGACCACTGTAAAAGCTTAAAATTCTAAGCAATGTTTAACCAGCACATGCACGTACGTACACTGCTCTCATGAGGTAAATATTTCCATGGTAAAGCGTGTTTGCATTTACAAGACGGGCTGTTCCCAGCTCTTTTCATCTCCCCTGGTTGCCATTTCAAACACTCTGAGGGCAGAGACAGTGACTGTCAGGACCAAACTCCCCCCACCCCTCCGCCCCCCCACATAAAAGCCATTCCTAACCAGCTGACATGTCAGCAGGTCGTAAACAAGAGTAGCTATGGTGGGGGAAACGACCAAAGGACATGACTGAAACACTTGTCGGAGCAAGTGTTGGTTGGCACATTGTCCCTCAAAAGCCACGCCTTGTACATAGTGTATCCTCTCACTGGTAATTAGGCTTCACACAGGTAGAGGCCTGACCTGAGACCTCCTGCCAATCCCTATAGGCCCTATACTCACACTTAAATCTGACCCTCCCAGTACTGCCGTCTGTGCTAAAGGGCTTCGCCAATCAAAGATGGCTACCAGGGTTTCGCCTGGCTCATTCATGCAAGGAGAAGCATGTCGATACGGTAAACAGTAGACAAGAGACACCACATATCCTCAGATCACCATTTGCAACCCAACATCAGGAGAGTAGAGATGGGCATTTGGAAACCAGTGACCCCCTGCCTTTGATCCCTGGGAAGTGAGTGAGTTAGGGGGTTGGACTTGTGACTCAGAGGTTGCAGGTTTGAATGCACTGCCGTTGTACCCTTGAGGAATGTACTTAACCTGATTTGCTTCAGTAAATATGAATGGATTGCCAGTAAAAATAAGCGCCTAAGAAATGCGTCAAATGTAAATGTTCGATCGCAGGGGCCCTGCAGGTTTTGAGAAACGTGCTTAACTTGAATTTCCTCAGTAAATACTGAGCTGGACAAATTGTATTAAAAAAAACCAAAAAAAAAAAAAAACCAAAACAATCATACACTATGTGCTAAAGAGCTAAATGTAATGTAAATAAGGTGACTGGGGTTGCCCTGATTCAGGTCTGTTGAGCTCGGCCTGCAAAGTACACCTTGCCTTCTGCTCTACTTTCCCGCAGCATTTACCACAGAACTGAGTCAGCAACAAGGCTGATTTTCCTGCACGGTTTTCAGTAGATTCACTGGGTCTCAGGAAAATGAAAACAGCACACAACTTTCAAGCACGGAGAAGTGTGGACACAATGCAGTTTCCACGTTTTTAAACAGCACATCTGACACCACGGTACATCTGTACCTCTTATGAAACTGGATACCTCTTACTATGGGTTAAGTAATTAATTCATTGTTTTCAGAGACAGGGCAGGACCACTCACACTGTAAACTACTGGCTTCCATGCATACTTTCTATGACTTTTTATGAGCTTTCTTAAGTACGAAACAAGCACATGGCTTTAAAAAAATTTTTTTTAGCAAATGCCACCTGATTTCAAAGGAACGTAATTGATTTTATGAAGATGAAAAGATGGATGGAACATTTACAAAACAGTGGTAAATCTGACGCACACGGATGTCTCAAGTTGGCTCACAGTGGCCTGTTGTGAAAACAGAGAAAACATTACCGGCTGCCCGCTAGCCAGCCTTGGCCTAGTACAACCCTTCTGAGAACTCCCAGGCACAGTGGAAACCCCCAGGCAGCGGTGTGGCGCAGCAGATATGGAACTGGGGCTGTACTTCATAACAGAGATTGCAGGTTCGCATCCCAAGTGAGCACCTTCAGCAAGCTACTCAACCAGAAATACTACAGTAACAATCCGGCTGTATAAATGCATAGATAACATAAACAATGCAAGCCCCTCCACATAAGGGTACTGCCTGAGCACATGTGAGCACATGAATACACAAAAGTAGTTTGGTGATGAGTCCCCATGTTGAAGGGCGTTTAAATGGTCAAAGTCCCAAAGTTTCAGAGTTTTGGGGAGCTATTCTCAGTTGCTCCCTGCTCTGTGACACAGTCTAGAACATTCTCTGTAGCACACTGCAGGTTATAAATAGGACTGGGGAAAGTACAGAGGTTTTCGTCCTCTTCCTGCGTTTCGGAGTTTTGCTGTACGTCTCACGCGGTCTCACACAGCTGAGGAGCTCACAGCTGCTGGTGTAAGAGCACGAACACAAGTACCGTACGTGCACACAAACACACACACGCACAAACACACACACGCATAAGCATATACACACAAACACACACACGCACAAACACACACACGCACAAGCATATACACACAAACACACACAAGCATATACACACAAACACACACACGCACAAGCATATACACACAAACACACACACACACAAGCATATACACACAAACACACACACGCATAAGCATATACACACAAACACACACACGCATAAGCATATACACACAAACACACACACGCATAAGCATATACACACAAACAAACACACACACGAGCATATACACACAAACACACACATACATGCACACACTCACAGATGCATGCACACACACACACACACACACACACAAGCATACACACACGAACACACATATACATGCACACACTCACAGATGCACGCACACATGTACACACACAAACACACACGCATGCACGCACACACACACAGACGCACGCACAAATGTACACACACACTCAGAACATGTTTCTATACATTAGATGCAGGCAATAATTATCTATAGTTTTTCCCCTGTTTTCCTTTGCCTGCAGTCAGCAGTAGAGTTTAAATGAATTCACATTTAAACACGGTGAAACAAACTGCATGTAACGGCCTGGTGAAAGAGCCCGGGGTCAGGCCGTCTCACCGGCCCTGGGTTCAAAGCCGGGCCGCGGCACGCTGCTCAAGGTGTGTCCCTCCGCCGGGCCCAGCGAGGCCCCCCGGATCGCACCGCGGCGAGCTCCGCCACAGGCCGGACGCGCCAGGCCAGCCATTCCAGGAGCGGCGCGGTGGAGACGGGGGCAAACGGCTCTCCTTTACGACCTTGAGCTCCCGCCAATAACGCGGTATTAATAGGCTGGGGGGCCAGTCTGAGCCAGCAATGTGCCAGCTGAACTGATTTAGGAATCAATAAATCTCCAGCGTTTACCCCACCATGCCTCACACCTGACGCCAGCGCACTTCCTCACACACGTTCTGACAGAGGGGAAAGGATGGGTGTGTAAAACAGTGGAGTAACGATTTAAATTTTTTAAAAATAATCACAAAAAAAATTTCACCATCTCTCAGAGCCAGTTAAAGGGACAGTTCACTTTTTGGGGTTTCATTTGATATCATTTCAATTGTAGTGCTAAGTTTATGACTGGCCCGGACGGTTTTTTGTGTGAGATGGAGGATATTTTTCGACGCTTTAAGTTCTGATGACCCGTCACCTTTACAGTGGCTGGTATAGGGACATTTTAGGGGTTGTTTAAATTGAGCGAGCGGCTGGAGCGCCGCTCGGCCACGGAGTCCCTGCGCGGGTCCAGCAGTGAGACGGACGGCCGCGGAACCCACACCCGCCTTCCGCCGCGGCTCCGTCGCTACGCGGCCTCCCGTCCGCACGAGCGCGGGGGAACAACGGGCCAGGAGCGGCCCGCAGGCAGCGCGGGGGCGGACCGGGCGGGTCCGTGCGACCCATTTTATCACTGTGGATTTTCTCTAAATCCAGACCAGCTGCGGTGAATCGAATCCAAGATGGCCTTTTCTGAAACGTTCACGGTTTTGCTCTGTGCGCGTGGTGTCAGATTCAGCCCGGGAGCAGGTGAAGGCTAAGCCCAGCCACGTCTCTCTGAGTAAATTCGTCCTGAGGTGACGGTCACGGGTTGCGTGTGTGTGTCTTCGCCTTCGCTGGCGCGGATTAAGGCGGTTCAGAAGATCACAGGGCTTTACGAGTTCCAGGCAGCAGAAAGGTCCACAAATCAGGAAAGTTTTACAAACTGAACTCAATCAACAAGTTTGCACAAGTGCAGAAGCAGTCAGATTTTGTTTGACATTTATGTGAGACCAAGTGGAACAGCCAGCAGTCAACGTGGAGCCCTCTCTCCAGCCGGCTTGGCTGAAGATGGGTGGAGAGGCGTTTAACAAGGTTTCTCCTCAGAAGACCTCATCTGTTCCCCACGACGTCAGACTCACTGACCTCCTTTCGCTCCCTGTGCGCCTGAACATGGCCAGTGTTGCATTCTGGGATTCCTCACGCAGTCGCTACCTCCCCCTCTTGAGACTCCATCCTACTGCACCCCCACCTGATGAACCTTCACCCCTGTGGCCTTCGGCCGTCATTACCGTCCACCCACGTGAGCACACGAGCGTGTGTGCAAGTGCGAGTGTGTGCGTGAGAAAGTAAATGTGTGCGTGTGTGTGCATGTGGTGGGTGTGTGTGCGTGTGTGTTTGTGTATGCATGCTTACAGTCACTTGCATGACAGACCACAGAAACCAGTGATTTCACTCGCTTGTTCAGCCTCTATTTACAGAACCGACCGTGATCGACCGTTACCGAACAAAACAAGGCAGTGAAGGGCAAAAAAACAGCTCAACCTGCAAAACACTAATCAAAGACTAGGAATGTGTGCGAACACAGATCTGACTGCAGGGTGTGGCACTCCCCGAATAATTAAATGGCATCAATATTCTGATTGAACAATAAAAACAAAGATGACAGCAGAAGCACGATAGCATGTGGCTGTTTGTTGAGAGAGAAAGTCGGGGGAGGCAGGCGGCAGTTGGCTGTGTGGTGCACAGAACCTTCGCTCACCGATGTACAGTGAAACGCTGAGCGCTCGGTCAGCTCTTTAACAGAGTAAAAGGTAGTCTACAGTGGAGCGGGAGTTCAGTGGAGGACTCGTACATCACAGAAGAATCTGTCCTCTAACCATGAGGCAGACAGTATGAGAGAGAAAGAGAGATGAGAGAGAGAGGGGAGAGAGAGAAAGAGCCACAGGAGAGGGTAAGGACACTAAACGCTCCATTTTAGTGACTGCAGCGACCGTTCTGAACATATTTCGGGACGCAGTGAGAGGCCTGTGCTCTGATAATAACCAGAGGGGCTCAGGAGTGAAAGGGGCGGGCTGGCGGTCAGTTGCTAGGCTGCGGGGGCGTCGTCCGCGACCTCAGGCGTCACGTGTGACTGTGGGCCTCCTGGCGCTCTCCTGCTCCGGTGGAGCGACCAAACTACCAGAATCGCTGAGAGGAAGGAGAGAGGAGGAGGAGGCATGCAAGTCTCCCCGCCCACAATGCACTGGGGTTCCCACCATAATGAAACACCCAGATCACACTGATTACACGGAATACATTACAGCACTATGCATTCCTTTAGTGGGTGCTCTAATGCAGACTGACTAGGAGTGGATCCAGCTCCATCTGCAGTCTACAGCATGAGAAACAACCACACCCCCAGACCAGTGTCTATGCAATGCTACTGAACCACTATTGCAAGTTAACTATGCTCATCGCTTTATTTACAACCCCCCCTTCAATACAGCTCATAATACCCCCTCTCTGTATTTATATCTGGATTTGCAGTACATGCGATTCTGGCTGACCCCAGAGAGCCCCAGCGCTTTCGTTTGTTCCACTACACGGCCAGGAAGCGCCTCCAGAGGAGGGCCGCGAAACGCAGCGGGGCGTTCAGGGGGAGCTTCCTGTTGCGCGGACGCGGTGCGTAGCGCGCGGCTCACCTGGGTCATCTTGGCCAGGTCCAGAGAGGGCCGGGGCTCCAGCCGGTCCTCTGGCCGCCGCCGCTTCACGCCCGCCTTCTTCTCGTTCAGCACGCAGGGCTGGGAGCGGCTCCGCGCCAGCCCCCCCGGCCCCGCCCGCCGGCCCAGCTCGGGGGTGGACTCCGGGGAGCTGGCGGCCGACGGCCCTGGCGGGGGTGCCTGGGGGAGGGCGGGGAGGCTGATCCGCTCGTGGGACAGGGAGAGGGCCCGCGGGGGTTTGGGCGGGTCGCCGGGAGCCGGCAGGACGCCGGTGAAGGAGGGGCAGGGCAGCTCCAGGGGGACGGGCGGGGCGTTGGAGCGGGTGGGGAGGCTGAAACTGAAGCTGCGCTGCATGGCCCCGCCCACGGCCACGACCCGCTGAACGCTACCCCCGCTGTGGCACCGCCTCTTCTCCACCGGCACCCATACGCGTGAGCCCGCTGGGCGCCATGTCGACCGGCCGCACCCGAACTCGTCCGAGAAGGAGCGGCACTGCCGTTTGCTGGGCGGGGCTGCGGAGAGGGAGGGGGCGGGGCTGGCATTGCTGTCCGTCAGGCTCAGGTCCCTGATCAGGCTGGTGATGCTGCTGGCTCCGCCCACCTCTCTGCCCCAGACTCCGCCTCCCTGGCACGCCTCAGCTAAGACGTCCCACTGGGCCCCACAGCTCCGCCCCAGGTCCCGCCACCTGCTGGCCTCTGCAGAGACACACGCCAGCGATCAGGCCTGTACAGAGCTCTCTGCTAAAGCCACCCACTAGCACAACAGCAGCACAGCTCAGAACAACAGCACAACAGCAGCACAGCTCAGAACAAGAGCACAACAGCAGCACAGCTTAGCAAAGCAGCAGCACAGCTCAGAACAAGAGCACAACAGCAGCACAGCTCAGAACAAGAGCACAACAGCAGCACAGCTTAGCAAAGCAGCAGCACAGCTCAGCAAAGCAGCAGCACAGCTCAGAACAAGAGCACAACAGCAGCACAGCTCAGAACAAGAGCACAACAGCAGCACAGCTTAGCAAAGCAGCAGCACAGCTCAGAACAAGAGCACAACAGCAGCACAGCTCAGAACAAGAGCACAACAGCAGCACAGCTTAGCAAAGCAGCAGCAAAACTCAGAACAACAGCACAACAGCAGCACAGCTTAGCAAAGCAGCAGCACAGCTCAGAACAACAGCACAACAGCAGCACAGCTTAGCAAAGCAGCAGCAAAACTCAGAACAAGAGCACAACAGCAGCACAGCTCAGAACAAGAGCACAACAGCAGCACAGCTTAGCAAAGCAGCAGCACAGCTCAGAACAAGAGCACAACAGCAGCACAGCTCAGAACAAGAGCACAACAGCAGCACAGCTTAGCAAAGCAGCAGCACAGCTCAGAACAACAGCACAACAGCAGCACAGCTTAGCACAAGGACAGCACAGCTTAACATAAGATGACACAGGGGACTCCTGGGGACTTTACTTTTTTAAAGTAAAGCCTGAGGCACAGTACAGCCACGCCCCATTCCCCTGAGGGGACAGAGGCAAATTACCCTCATTACGGACCAGGCTGGGAACCGCTTCACTTATAACAAAAGCCACCGTAGCTTTTTATATTCACTGCTATTCACTAAAACTGATTCACTATCAACTGTACTGTATATAACCAAATACACTAGCAACTTCATTCTGACAGTGGATGTTGCCATTTCTTACATTTAAACATTTAGCAGATGCTCATATCCAGAGTTATTCGGGGTAAGTATCTATATTCATGGCAGCACCCAGCAGGGAATCAAACTTTGGAGTTGCAATCCCAGTTCCCTAACCATTATGTTATAATTACCAAACAAGGTAAGAGTGTCTGCCTCCGGGTAGTCTTCTACAGCTAGAGACAGTCTACCAGTTTGAAGACTTGTGAGAGGTTAGCGAGTTAGCTATCTAACTGGCTCGGCAATAGACAGGCATCCAAAGCATAAGCACCCACATTCATTATTCAGCTAATGAATAACAGGCTGGTTGGACCATTGCTGGCAAGCTAGCTTAAACAACTTCA
Source organism: Anguilla rostrata (assembly GCF_018555375.3). Lineage (NCBI taxonomy): Eukaryota > Metazoa > Chordata > Actinopteri > Anguilliformes > Anguillidae > Anguilla > Anguilla rostrata. The sequence goes on along the minus strand of NC_057950.1, from coordinate 18,819,010 downwards.
TAATGAAACTGAATTTTTGTGTACTCATCAACAGAGATAAAGTTTTGCATTCAGGATTTATTTTGGCGGGAAACAGTGAGTAACCCTGACAGTCAGCAAAAGTCCCACAAGCAGACTAACAAACATCTGAAAGTTCAGATTCCACGCAAATGATTTACCAACATTCTCCTTGGTTCTCCATAATAAACGTGCGATTCGGGTCACTGAGTATCAGCCGCTGTGTCTGGAGTTGTGTCTGAGCGCTTGGCGTTTTTAAGCCTTCACCCAGAACAGGACAGGGCACAGCGCCAGCCCCGGTGCCCTGCCAGGTGCCAGGCGATCCTCAGCCAGGCGGCACGCTTTGGCGGCGGCCTGGCGCGACTCCCAAAGCGGCGCGAGCCGTCGCCACGGCGTTCCGCCCGCAGGTGAGAGTTTCACCAGTCGCCAGGGCAACGCCCCAACAAGGGCACGCGCCCGGCCTGGAAAGAGAGCCCTCTCCGGGGGGAACTGCCTCTCAAAATCAGAAACAAAACCCCAGCTATGCCCTCTGGAGTGGGTGCCACGGAACACAATGACACTTTGAATAACACCTACCGTCCTGGAGCTCTGGCAGTCAGCACAGGCCCTCACTGATCGCCAGGGTGCATGGGCGTGCCAAGCCCCATTCAAATCCAGCCCTAAAAATGCTTTCAACAGGTTGTTTTTGTGCCTCGAGGAGCAGATTCTTTCAGCTCCAGCCGCTCAGACAATACGACCTTTACAGGACGCGTTTGAAAACTATTTATAAGGGGGCTGATCTTAAAAAAAAAAATGTTAAAAAGCAATAAAAAAGCGAAAAGGAATGGAGAAAAAACTAGAACGTGTTCAAGGGTGCTCTATCGGGTCATTTACCTTCGAAACTGCACATTAGCAAAATACTGATTACGGAAAACATGCATCTGTGAAAAACTGGGTCATTTTCAATGCTATCCGCCCTCATCTACAGTAATGCAGGCCTGAAGACTCACAAACTCATTACCGTGAGATGTCAATCATTAACCGCCCGACCGTTAACCAATCAAACGACTGCTCTCTGCAGCAGGTTCTGGGTGTTGACAGAATTATAACAGGCCTAATGCGTGTAGAATCGAAGAATGGATCCTGGCACTGCTGACGTGCCTCCCCAGGGGGGGTGTGTCTACGCACCTCTCTCCTGAGGCACCTGTCAGTCAGAAGGTAATGAGTGTGACATTTACTGTACTGAGAGGGAACTTGTGGTAGAACGCTTAAAAATAGTTCATTCCCAAGGGCCCACACACACACACACACACTGCAAACCAGGTGCAGAGAGAGAGAAGAGAAAGAAAGTGAGTAGGAGGGGGAGAGAGAGAACTCACCCACAGAGCCACAGGAAAAGAGGGTTGTCCCTTTGTTCATGGTCTGGGGCTTTTGCTGTGGACAGAAAGAGTCTTAGACAAACAGCCAACCAGCCCCAGGAGCCCAAGCCCATCTCCAGAGCACTAAGGTAGGAAAACAGAGTCAATGGAGAACAGGCCTTGAACCTCTAATGCAGGACTCAGAAACAATGTACAACACAGCCAACAGCACCACACAGGAACAGCCTCAAAAGCTACTGCTAAATTCCTGTCTGCACAGGAAGTATTCTAAAAGACAGGATATCACAAGACAGGATATCGTAGTTGACAAAAATTCCTCAGTTGCTATTTGTGTTTGTGGATCCCTGTAATGTCCCATAATGACCTGCCTCGGCTACAGATAGGGTCAGGAACTCCTGTGATCAAAGGGAGAGCTGGCTGCGCACTGTGTTTAACACCTCCAGAGCACCTGTGCTTTCAGCGAAGTGTGGTGGGGATTTACCCAACTCTATTCAACATCTGTTTCCAGACTACAATGTGCAAGGCAGAACAGAATAGGATACACCCTTGCAATAATGACTATCATTATATTTATAGATAGCCTATATCGTGAATTTAAAAAGCAAATTAGTTTGATAGAAATTAAATAAGGACTAAAACATTTGCACATACACACTTCTTTTGCACCGGTGTGAGTAATAAAAATGGCTTTAATCACATAAGTGTAAGTCTGCAGTGTGCGAGTCCCCTTGCAACATAAAAAGTTACTTCTATGAGCCTTTACCAGGCATAGGGAGTTTAGCAATCTTGAGGATAGAAAACACAAAAATGAATCAAATAGCTAGACCTGCATGTTACCTGATCATTTGTGTGGCTCTACGAAAGAAGACAGGAAAATCTAAACTCCCTTCTATAATAGCAGCCCCTCAAATGTCATGACTTTGGAAAATAGCGTTTCATTTAAATGAACAGCTTTAAAGCCACACAGACTGGGGCTGTGAGCTCCGGTCGCAATAGCCACTCGACACAGTGTTCAGTTTGAGCGCAGCCAAGCCTGACCTGCGTTACAGTTATGCTCGTGAGGTCAGGCCCCCTTCTGCGCTGCAGCGTCTGCTAACATTCGAGGAACCCAAGCTGCTGACTGTTTAGTCTTTACCATAAAACTGCGGGCAGCAGCACTAAGATGGCGATAACATCTGACAGTACAACAAACTGCTAGCCCAGATATTTTATAACCTGTTCCTGCACATAGGGGAAAAGAATAACTTACCAGCTCCAAGTCCGACTCCCTGGGCGTTACATCACTGACAGCCGCCTCCTTTTCCAGTGTTTTACTGCAAATAATCACCATGGTAACGCACATCTTGGGCCCAGTCCATTCGAGCGCATGCGGGGCGCGGGGCGGGGCATGGTTACTGTCGGCAGGGGGGCGGCGGCGTGGGCGGAGCCGGCGGCAGGGCTCCCATCTGCAGATCGCCCTCGGGCCGTCCCGGAATGCTTTTCAGACGGCCTCCAGCCCCTGTGCAAACACAACGCTGAGCGGTCAGCCCGCCACAGGCCCTTTGTGTCCCCCCACCCCCCCACCCCTCGCCGGGGCTTGGCGCGTGGCCCCTGGGCGCCCGGTGACCTTTTCCACCGGTCGGCAGACGGTTGGTCGCATGGGCCTGGAGCGCGGGGGCCGTTACCACGGCGCCGGTTGCCACGCGAACCCCGCTCCGGGCTGCCACGGCGACGCAAGCGCAGAACGGTTGCGGTTGTTGCTGCGCTTCACGGTCAGCGACTCTTAAAAACACGGCAGACCGTTTCTGACAAAAAACCCGCGCCCTGCACCTGGACAGAGGAGAACAACACGACTGCAGAAGAAGCTCAGTCATGCAGTCCATGGCGGGACCTGGCTCTGCATTTAACACAACGCACATCATGGCACACGTGTACAAATGTGGTATTTTTCACACCCTTCAGGAGACAAAAACACTTCCTCTCCCACAACACTGAACACAGGACTGAGAGACGGCCAAGCAGTGCCCAGAAACTCCACGGGCGGGCCTGGATCAGCCGTGACCTCATCAAAACGGCCGACAGCTTTTAAATCTCTAAATCAGCAGTGTTTTTAAATCTGCCAGTTTTGTACAACAGCAGATACCTTTCTAACCCCAGGAGGGCCTGTATAACAAAGAATCTACCGCCAGTATCGAAGAGTGAAAGCACTGGGAGTCTGGGAGAGAGATAAAGAATAAGATGGTGACTGATAGATGAGACAGCATGAGAGTGAGAGATAGCAAGATAGGGAGACAGAGAAACACAGAGAGAGCAAGAGTAAGAGAGAGACAGAGAGCCAGAGGGAAAGAAAGAAAGGGAGAGAGAGAGAGAGAGTTAACCTAGCCTTTGTGCTGGAGTCTGTGGAACAGAAGCCTGTTGTTCTGAAGGATGAAACACGGTGCGAAACAAAGAGCTGACAGGAAGAAGGGATCACAAGACCCGTGCCGGGGCCTGGCCGTGCCGGGAGGCTTAGAGCGTGCCAGGGTTTCATCTCTCTCCGCCCAAAGCAAGCGCACACGTATGATTCCCGTTACCGCCACCGGCCACCATTACCGCCACTTTATCACACGCGACGCATGCGATTCCCATTACCGCCACTTTATCACACGCGACGCATGCGATTCCCATTACCGCCACTTTATCACACGCGACGCATGCGATTCCCATTACCGCCACTTTATCACACGCGACGCATGCGATTCCCATTACCGGCATGCCGCTGCGTGATTCTGTCTGAACTCTGGCAGCGAGCGAGGAGCAGAGCGGCGGGTGCACTCCCAGGCCGGGGTGAAGAGACAAGGCTGCGTGAGAAGGGGAAAGCGGAGACGGACAGGCAACGGGCCGCGCTAACCCGTGACTCGGCTCCCGTTACAGAGCGAACCAGGGAGGGAGGGAATCCATTACTGACAGCGCCCGCTGATGAGCGCTCATTGTTTGGCCTCCGCGTATCCCATGATCTCTCATGCACCGGCCCAGACTCAAAGCAGGGCCTAACTAGGCCTAAGCGCCTCTGGCAGCCCTACACTTAATGCTAATGAATGTGATTTTACGGGGCACAATGGCCCCCTCTGACTGGCCGTTAGACCGCTGAGCTCATCTGGCTCCGCCCAGCGCACGGCGACCGAGACGCGGGCGAGGACGACGAGCCGTCCAACCGCGGCGCAGACCAGATTACAACAGCAGCTGACCCTCTTTAAAAGCAATTTAACCTTCTAAACCATTTCTGCGGCTCAGACTAAAAAGCGACTCCCCCCAGAATGCGGCGTTGTCACGGATACGTGCGAATCGAGACCGAAGCGGTCATTACCGCCGCTCGGAAACCCGCTAAACGCTTTGAAGAACTTGAGCAGGTCATTTCCCAGCCTGCAGAGGGGATTTGCCTCGCTCGCCGTAATCACTCCCAGATTACAGGCCCATTCATTAACCCGAGATCACACAGCTTCTCATGTCGCTAGTGTGACTGGCTCAACGGCTCCACTGGAATCAGTTCATTAACAAACGCTTTGCCCTTATTTATTTACACAGGGTGGCAGTGTAATGTAATGGGTAGGGAGCAGGGCTAGTGACCTCAGGGTTTTAAGTTCGATTTCCAGGTAGGTCACTGTCGCTGTATCCTTGAGGCATGTAACCTTAATTACTTCAGTACATATATATCCAGCTGTAGAGACGGATTTTACTACGTAAAAATACTACAAGTTGTAAAAGTCTGTCTGGTTAAGATGCCACTAATGCAATGGTCTCTAGTATTAAGTGTCCCGATAAGTGTGGATCCATTCGCTGCGTTTTAGTGAATAATGCCCCTGTTGTGACTTTGGTTGAGTCCCCAGTGGTGTGGGGAGTTTAGTTCATACTCACGCCGGTGGGTGAGTATGCAGGCCATTCCAGGACTTCCCTGAGCGGTAACAACACATTTCAGCTCATTTGAGGGGAAACACAGCTGGCTCAAGTGGAGACGCCGTCTCCAGTTTTGGAAAAAAAACATCATTAAAACCTCATGATTTGTATTCAGCACACTCACCCGATCTGGGCTTTTATGTTTTCTGAGAAAAGGCAACAGCTATTTCACTCTGAACTGCACGGACAGCATTAAACTAGGTATAGTCGGTCCACGCCAACTCTAATCTATAAACATGTGGTACATACAAGCAAACACACCAATATTGTCTCAAAGCACAATCTAGCTATAGAGGGAAAATGGGTCCTTGGTATTACCCTTTACTAGTCTGTGATTCTACATGTAGCTGAAACCACACGGTGCAGAGACCCACCCCCAACTCCCCAGACTTTAAGAGGTCAAAAGCTCACGTCTCCCACACATAATGGATTCCTTCTCATACCCGGGTTTGTTTAGCTGCGATTAAACAGGGCTCCGCGGTGCAAATGCATATCCCCAACAATGTTGTCTTAGAGGCTATTTCCTAAGAGCGGTAAGCAAAGGCAGCTGGTTAAAGTATGAGCGTTAGCGTTGCTCTGAAACCTAAGCATGCTGGAGAGCTATTAAACGCTACACAAATTTCCCAGGAACAGCAGGGGAAATGGAGAGGCAGGCCCTCCTGCGCTGTTTGTGGAAACAGTGCCCGTGTGACGCGGGAGGGGGACGCACTGGGCCCGCCGACCGGCTCTGCGGTTCTGCACGGATTGAGAGCTCCGGTGATAAACGGGTGGGAGGGAGCCCGTGTTGTGACACGCTCAGCCGAAGTGGAGAGAGTTTGGCAGGGTCAGCACTTTCTCATGAAAGCCACAGCACAGGGCAGACACACCACAGACACACCTCTCTACCTGCAGCCTAGGCACAGGCAAAAAAAAAAAATCTAAACAAAAAAACACCGCTAATCAGATTAAAAATGTAATAAAAAAACAGAGCGCTTTGTTTACGTAGCACCATCAACCGCTTGTCAGGAAAATGCGTCTTCGTTTCATGCTCTCCGGGAGCCGCTTCCCGACCACGCCATGCGGCCTTGCGGACGGCGGGTTTTTAGTGGCTAAAAACGTTTTTTTTTTTCCGCTTAAAGAAGAGTGGCGGTCGCCGTGCCGAGAGCGCAGGACTCGCAGCGGAGAGACACCCACACCTCTGCAGGGCGAGCTTCGGGCCTGCTAGCGCGCGTAGCGTGCACCCACTGCAGTCAGCCTCAGTAGCGCTAGCCAGCTCGCAGCTTCGCTCCCGTTTCGACGCGGTTCTTATGCAGGCGCTTCCTCTGCGGTTACCGGCCGTTTTTACTCAACGCCTGCATCTTCGATAGCGGCGGGCCGTGCGATAACCACCCCAGGGGAAACCCACAGCGTCAGATAAGCCCAGAAGCACAGAGCCTTCAGTTTAAAAAAAACCCCATACCAACCACAGACGACCAACAGGAAGAGAAAGGAAGGCTGTACATTTCCTCTCGAAAGATTTAGGCTAGGTTTTGCACAGTAGGGCTCTGCTGCAACCCAGAACAGCATACTGTTCATGAGCTGATCTCACATCACTGATCACTGCAGAGCCCATATACTGTCAATATAGCCTACCAGGACAGTAATGTCCAAGAGTGGATTCAATTAACACCTGTCCTAAACTTCAGGTCACACAAATAAACGTTTAATTTATTTTCTTCTCAACCACTGTTTGGCAAGGCAATTTTGGAGATAGCCAAAACCAGCGGTAACTGTTTGTAAATCGTTAAAAAACTCTAAGATTAAGTTTCACATCAAAACTGTGTGGTTGGAGAATCCATTTCCTGCAAAGAAGCATATCGTGGGATTGCGTCCGCGATGACAGACAGCGTCTGTTCTGCCCAGCTCCTGCTAAGAGGAAAACCACAGAGTAGATATCAGTGATTTGGGTGGGGGGTGGGTTTTACTGTAGAAATGAGGTTGCACTGCAGAGAAAGACCCCCCCCCCCCACCAGAATGACCTGGAGCCCAAGTCTCTACGGCTCAGGCACCCCTCTAATGACCACAGGTCATCGGCAGGCTCTCCTCTTACTCCTGGGGTCTGTTTCAGTGAGCGCTGACCAGGCCGTAGCCCACTCCGCTACATTCCACCACAGCCCTTCAGCTTTCACTAGGGCCCATACAGTAATCCATCCCAACGGAACCTGATCAGGAGCTCTCTCCCCCAGCGCACACACGCCGTGCCACGTCAGTCTTTCTCTCCTATTTCTCCTAATCCAGTTTCGCTGGTTCTCTCTGAAACATGACATTTACAGTTTATTACAAAACAGCCCGCTGTTCCGCGAAGGGAATGCCTCCACGGCTTCCCGCAGGTTCCTGTCCCGACAGGGCTTCTTTCGGATCGCTCAACGTGAACTTCCAACCTCCCCACCCCCATTCCCCGCCCCGGGGGCTTGTGGGATACCCCCTCCTCGCCAAACAATCTGAGGATTGTTGTCCATTGGGCTATTACTTACACCGAGCGCTGCCAGCTGAGGCTCCACCTGCGGGGCTGGAACGTGACTCTGGGATATGCGCGGCGAGCGAGACGGTCCCCCGCGAAAAAGAGCGCGCAGACGCCCCCCGCCACAGACGCCCCCCACCACAGACGCCCCCCCCACAGACGCCCCGCCACAGACGCCCCCCGCCACAGACGCCCCCCGCCAGAGACGCCCCCGCCACAGACGCTCCCCGCCACAGACGCCCCCGCCCAGACGCCCCGCCACAGACACCCCCCGCCACAAGAAGGAATTCCTGAGCGGTAACCGTTCGGTTCGCGCTTTTCCTTCTGCGGCGGAAGTTCAGAGGTCGAGCGTTCCACAGCGTTCCACACCGGCCTGCTCAAGAGACACGGCAGACAGCATGCAGGCAGACGCGGGCGGAGTCGGGCAGACGCGGGCGGAGTCGCGGAGATGCAGGGGGAGTCGGGCAGATGCGGGTGGAGTTGCGGAGATGCAGGGGGAGTCGGGCAGATGCAGGCGGAGTCGCCGAGATGCAGGGGGAGTCGGGCAGATGCAGGCGGAGTCGCCGAGATGCAGGCCAGGTCAAGGAGAAGTGGGCGGAGTCAGGGAGGACATGGGTGGAGTCAGGGTAATGTAGGCAGAGCCGGTGGGGGGGGGGTGGGGGGGGTGGAGGGGATGGAGGTGCATGGGCGTAGATGCGGGTAGAGCCTCGGAGACGAGGGTGGAGTCGTGGAAACGTGGGCGGAGTCGGGGGGGAGATAAAGCGAACAGGTTTTTCTCTTCGTCAGCATGTTTGCACCATGCTTCAGTGAAACAGGGCTGGGGATGGAAAGACAGGCACGCGATCCAAACTGAACCCACGCACACCGGCCAGAGAAGAGCAGAACAGCAGCCTCTCACACAGGACGCGCGTTTAGTCATCATTAACGAGGGACACTGGGAAGAAAAACAGCTGAAGAATGCCTCTTTGTCTTTCTTAACGCAAGTCATATGACGAGATACAGAAAAACAAGACCATGCCTGAGGAGAAGTGGAGGTCCCCAATTCACAAAACCCTACATAAATGTAATGTCATGTAATGTAATGGGGGGGGGGGGGGGGCTTTGCGCCATTTTAGACGCGCGGGGCCCCACCGGCGCGCTCCCATCAGCCCGCCCTTTCACACGCTGCGGGGCGCTACCATCCGAAACGATCCAGGTGGCTGCAGCTGCGAGGAAAGAATGTGACCAGCTCAGCCTTTTAAGATTTACAGCAAACACGGGCTACAGTTTAGTGCCTTTTTAAAGACTTTTTTTTTTGTGTGTGTTTTGTTTCCCTCTCGGTAGGTTAAGCAGAGCCAGAACGCCCCCAGGCAGAGCAGCTCTCTCTCTCTCTCTCTCTCTCTCTCTGTGTGATCGTTCCACAGACTGAGTGACAGTAATCAGAGACAGGCCTCTGGCCATAGCCCCCAGCCCCCAGCCCCCAGGCTCCTCACAGATAGTCACTCTCCTGCCACCATAAATCTTCCCAGGGGGAGAGAAAAAGAAAAAGAAAAAAAAAAACACACCAGTAGTTGAACCACCTCCTCTGACAGGACAAGTTCCCTGAATCTGGAACAGCACCAGTGAGAACTCCACAGTGAAGTAACGATCAAAACAAAGTCAGTTAGCTTAAGCACACACACTGGCGATAAGCTTTGCAGGTGCTCTGATTAAAATGACGACCAAACAAAGATGATGAAGTGTACTCCAGTCAAAGAAAAGCCAGTGCATAGGAATATTACAGCAGGATTGTAGCCCGTGTCAGAATATTTGGCCGCTGTGTGTATGCTCTGGCATGTTCTATCCCGCATCGGACCACTGCAGAATGCTGACACTGTCAGTGTGTGAATGTAGATGCCATAAATTTCAAATCCTCACCAAAAATAAAAATGATGCATCTCTGTAAGTGACTGCAGCCCCTATAATGGCCACCACTCTTCATCCCTAAGAGTGAGTGTGACCAATAAGAGATGTCGCTGAGGATACATCCGGGGCCATTCAGGGTCTGCGGGGGTTTGCGGGCTCAGACGTTTCAGACTCCCAGACGCGCCGTTTCCATCGGCAGCGACGCGCGGCAGAAACTTCAGTCATCACAATACGCCGCGGGGTCACCACCGCCGCCCCGCTTTCAGCTGAACTGAGACCATACAGCTATGACTGGGGGGGAGAAAGAGCAAGAGAGAGAGAACATCATTAAAATGAAAATGAGCTGTGTCCTGGGAGGGTGGGGGGCAGAGACAGGCAGAACCGACGGGCCCCCTTTCTCAGCCCTCTGCATACGCTGGGGGCCCCCCCGAGGACCCCGGAGCGCCGTGTCGGGCTCACAGGCACACAGCTGCCCTGGCAGAAAGGACCGCAGCGGGGCGGTTTACCATAAACACAAAAGGCCAGCGAGCCCCGGCATCTTAAACACACACCGGCCAGCCGGGCCTGCCTCGCTCTTAAAACAACTCCCTTTAATTACTCCATAAATTCAAAAGGGGGAAAAAAACTCAACAAAAACGAAAACTTATTTGAATCCGGCGTTTTCTGAAAAGATGGGGATGTTTGATGGAGACACGGAACTTCACAGAAGGGGCACTCGCCAGGGAAACAGAAATTTACATATCAATGCCCAGCTTCTTTTTCATTATTATTGAGCATTATGATGCTGCATGGCTCGCATGCTTACGGGGAGGCTCTCCCTCAATAAGCTGTATGCAAATGCCGATTGGGCTGGGGACAAGGTAGGCCCCAGACTGAGCGTGCTCAAGTTGTTACCGCACAATCTGTTCATATGAGGTCACTTTCACAAAGCTTTTATGTACTTTAACCCCAGCACCTCCACAAATGAGATCAGGAAAACAGCACACAAAGGCCTCAGTTCTTGAGTTTGTGCTGTGTCAGCTGAAAAAACTACAGCTCGGAGCACCCCTAGCAGTTACACCCGATACGGACACACAATATTATGGGATGCAACACAGCCCGTCACACTTTCTCATAAATCACTCTACAAGTCGTACATGCCCACAATGCACATTCGGTCAAAGACAATCCCCTTTGCAAAGTTGGACACAGATTTGCAATGGTACCAAAGACAGTGCTGCAAAAAAATGCAATTCTGACATTCCTGTGCCTAAATAAGGCAGACAAGATTGCAAAATATTGGCATAATTTGATCCCCTGTGGCCAGTGAAAAACCAGTAAAATCTGGTATTTCTTTTACTGACAGACCGTGCACAGACCTTTTGAAATAAAAATATTTGGGTTGTGTAAGCAGTATGAGGATATGACAAAATAATCTTTATAAAACTTAAAGCTGCGAGTGTCTGCATAACAACCAACGCAGCAACTTTCTTCTGCTCACCTTTGAGCCACGAAGGACTCCTTATTAAACACAAAGCGATCAGGTTTTAACAAGTGTCAGGAATCCAGGCCTTCGTCAGTGATGGGTTCATATGCAGTATGTTAACAGCTCTGACGAAGTATAAAAGCAAAGTGGACATGCCTCTTTGTGAACACAGCGAGTGCTTTTCAGCATTGATACTGTTGAACAAAACTGGACGAACAGCCAACTCAAAACATGCTTCAGTGTCCAAAAATATTTAAAAATGTGAACAAATACAAGAAGGAAAAAGTATGAACCAACGAAAGACATCACAAAAAAAGCTAAGAATTAATGTTGTGATTTGGAGCGGTATGTTGAAATCAAACTCTAATCTGCCTACAATGGAAAAACTCCCACCCCCTCATTTAATACTGACCTGAATTTCAACTCGAATGCGCCGCATCCTTGCTTTTCAAGTAATATACCGGTGGGCATTGGCTTAAAGTTCACCCCAATTGAAAAAGTTCCAAAACCAGTAATCCTGGCCTCACAAACCCAACACCATGAGCCAATCCTGGACACACAAACCCTGCACCATGAGCCAATCCTGGACACACAAACCCTGCACCATGAGCCAATCCTGGTCACACAAACCCTGCACCATGAGCCAATCCTGGACACACAAACCCTGCACCATGAGCCAATCCTGGACACACAAACCCTGCACCATGAGCCAATCCTGGACGCACAAACCCTTCATCGTGAGCTAATACTGGCATCGCAGGCACTGATCTCCACAGTTCTGCAGTCAGCTCCTAGCTCCACTTGCAACACAATGTTGTACGGTAGCTTTTTGTATGTTTTATTATTCAAGCAATGCTGTCTTGATGCATTTTGAGGCCTTATTACTATTGCCTGGCTAAACTGTTCAAAAATGTATATCCATCCAGCAGGGTTGCTAAAACGCAACCAGTCTCACCTTCATTTCCTTAAAATAATTCTGATGGAAGTTCACGATGAACACATTGGATTACACTTGGTAAAAATAAATCATTCCATAGCCTGCACAATGAACGCTCCTATCTACTACAGACACAAGAATCATTAATCATGTTGTATGATAACTAATGACCAAGATAATGGCTGGGTGATATACACTCACCGGCCACTTCATTAGGTACACCTGTTCAACTGTACCCGTTAACGCAAATATCTAACCAGCCAATCACGTGACAGCAACTCAATGCATTTAGGCATGTATACATGGTCAAGACAATCTGCCGAAGTTCAAACCAAGCATCAGAATGGGTAAGAAAGGTGATTTAAGTGACTTTGGACGTGGCGTGGCTGGTTTGAGTATTTCAGAAACTGCTGATCTACTGGGATGTTCACGCACAACCATCTCTAAGGTTTACAGAGAATGGTCCGAAAAAGAGAAAATATCCAGTGAGCGGCAGTTCTCTGGGTGAAAATGCCTTGTTGGTGGCAGAGGTCAGAGGAGAATGGCCAGGCTGGTTCGAGCTGATGGAAAGGCAACAGTAACTCAAATAACCACTCGTTACAACCGAGGTATGCAGAAGAGCATCTCTGAGCGCACACCATGTCAAACCTTGAAGCAGATGGGCTACAGCAGAAGAAGACCACACCGGGTGCCACTCATGTCACCTAATGAAGTGGCCGGTGAGTGTATATCAAAGCTTAAGTGTAACGGTCAGATTTGGTGAAGAAGAAAAGCTGTCTGTGTGGTCTGTCCGTCTGCTATAATTCATGCAAACTCTGAGAATGGCTTTCCATCTCAGAACATATTGTGGTGAGCAAGAAAGGGGCTCCCAAATGAGACAAGACAGTGACATTACCCACTGAAAAACAGGGGGCTGATGCCATCGATATAAATCTATGAAATCACAAACACATGTTGGCATATATTAGCCACAGTTCCCCAACAAAACACACACTGAGCTCTGCTTCCACAACAAATCGTATTTTAGCATGCACGCAAGGGGAAGCGGAAGGAAGGTTCCACGAGAGAAGCCCAAGTTTTCGGTAGCCGTGCTTTCCCGATGAAGACTCGCAGCAGCAACTTTAGACACAGCGCAGCTTTTGTCCCAGTAAACGTGCGCGGCCCAGTAACAAAGCGAAACGATCTCTTAATCTACTTCTCTCCTCTGTGCCTCATCTACGGGACAGCCGCTGTTATTCAGGACAGACAGCCCAAACACAGCAGTCAGTTTTACAAACACTTTTCTTGTAGCTGATTGAAGAGAAAGAGTGAACAAAGAATTCGCCAAGACGGGCAAAGGTGTGCAGGTATACACTCGCATGTTTTAGCAAGACCATTAGTACTAGCTAAAAGAATACGCAAACTCAATTGGCATAGATTCTAACTTGAAGTATGTCCAGGTGTATGCTCGGTTTAACTTGAAAACACGAAGTGGCAGAGAAAAAATAATGATAACAAAAAACGTTGTCCATAAAAGTTGCGCAATTAACAAGATCTCAATCAATACATCTGCAACATGCGCCTGATTTGGCCAGGCCGAATTGTGTCGTTAGAACATGATACCTCTCATCGAACATCCTAGAAAACTAACTAGCTAGATCTAAAATAAACTTCAATAAATAACAGTCGCTAGCAAGCTAAGTAGCTACAAAGTACATGCTAGACAGCATAACTTTTCGAGGTGAAATATTGAGGTACTGTCGATAGCTGGCTACACACGCTACTAATTTGCTGTTCACTTTGTGTGTGCAGCAAATTAGCCAAGAGCTCAGAGACCAATTATCTTATTTTAACATGGTGAATACTCACGGGAATTAGCATATTGACATCCCAATTTGAGGGCGTAACTTTTCGGGATAAATGTCTGCCTATCTGTCCAACTGTCAGTCTGCTGAAGTTAGGTCATCCTCGATAGTTGCAGATAAGCGTGTGGGCTCTCAAACATTACTGTACATCCCTCCGTCCTAGGACAGGACTGACGAATTGTCCCAGAGCCAGGATCCTTTACTTAAACATTGTAACAATATCCGCACACAGCCGAACCATTTTTCCCAGAAGAGGGGGGTTTGGTACATTTAGCCATAAGGAAGTACGAATTGCAACTTTACACAGCTAATTCTGCCAATAAAGTTCCTAAAGAGCTTATTATAACTACAAATTCAACCACTTGATGAATAAGAAACAAAGGGTTTGAAACTTTATTAATTTAATGAACTACTTCTTAACCTGCACACTTGGACTAGTCCATCAATGCGTTCAGTAGTGGTCGGTTTACAGTTTGGACCACGAAGTAAAGGGGAACACGCACGTGCATTGTAATGTAGTGGGCAATGGGCATTTAATGCCGTGAATTAAGACGGTTTTTAAGCGGTTTTATTTCCTGGCATTAATCGTTTCTCTTTCATTTCCACCACTGTACATTTACCATTTGAAATGTGCGTGGTCTTCTGGACTTTTCCCGAACAATAGATCTGGCACTTCCTGTCTGTTTGTTGCGTGGAAATAGTTTACAACTTGAGAGTATGCGCGCCTGTACAATTCACGATGAGTAAATCAATGCGATGCAAGTAAATTGAACATTCATGCTAGATTGTACGTCTACACACACACTGGCTCAAACACCCTGAAAAACAGCACAGCTCCTTGCTCAAGTAATTCAATCAGCACTCGAAAATCGTATTAAGATGTTTCTAACAGTTTCCTTGGATACAGAATGGGAAACATAAATATCACACTTGAGAATGAAAAGAAAGCGCTGTATTCATAGCGCTTGAGTTCAGAGCTAGCCCAAGCGTCAGCTCTCCAGTAACTTTAAATTACCGTGAGTGGATGAAAGTGCAAGCTTCACACGAGTGTCAGAAGCCAGATTTTTTTTGTTGTTGCTAAAAGTGTGTTTTGAACAACATAAAAAATGTATTATTATTATTACTATTATAGATTGTTGAACAATAATTACTAATTTAGCTAGCAAGTGTTCACATCTTTATGACATAAAGGAGTGAAAATAAGACTGCAAATTTCTCTCCAGCACTAAACATTCCCCTTGCATTTCATTGCAGCCACAAGTCACAATTAAAAGATTAAAAAAGAAATGTTATGAATGGATGCATTGCAAAGGGATCGTTTTCCATGTAAACAGCATAACTACCTCAAGACCTCAATCATGTGGAACTAGAAAACCCACTTCTCTATTCCCAGTAGCAACACAAGGTTCTAGGCATATTTTAAGATTACACCTTTAAGACAAAGAAAAAAGGAATAAAAACAACACCACTCAACCACTCCCGTGTGTGTTTACCCCTTACGGCAAGTTCTATGACTCAATAATTAGCATATCTATCACCTGAAGATCCCTCTGACAATATATGCACCATAGTACTAAAGACCAAACGGAGACAGGCCATTTTGTTTAGTTTTGTAGAAGTCAGGTGATAGAGGGGAATTTCCAGTCTTAGCAACCAAGCCTTAAAATCCCATAACTTGTAAATTTCCAGTTAGTAATTCTCTAAGCATCTTGCCATATTGCATGTGTAGCAACAGCAAGCCCCTGCAAAGAAGGTTGCTACTAGGCCATCAGCCCAGATTCCATTTCTGAGCTGTGGTTGAGTGATTTATGAGGAATTGACTTCGGAAATCACATGCGATTCCACATCCTGAATGCCGTTCAATTGCCATTTCATGCGCTGCATGGTGGAAAAGCAACATGTTTTGATGAAACTACGTACCAGAAATATAACACTTGCAGGAGTGCTGCCAACTCAGCCTTAGAGTTTGCATTTTATAGGGCCAAAAACCTACTTTAAAATACAGGTTTTACCTGCATTACAGGTATCTAAAAGTGATAACTAGCCACTTATCCTTAAGGAAAACTCGCAGCCCTGATTATATTACTTTTATCTGAGCCATTATTCATAAAAAAAAAAAATCTAACATTTAAAAAAAAAAGTTCAGATAGAAACAAAAAGGACAATTTACAGGCTAATGAGACTAAAAAGCTGAAACCTCAAACTTATTGCAAAGGGACTTGCAATAAATCAGACAGTCAACATTTTCCATTACTTTTAGTTTTTTTGCACCTGTAACTTCTGGTTTACAATACCAACTGGGAAAAAGAGATGAAATGAATTTCAGTGCCACCCAAATGCAGTTTCACAAACTCATCCTGCCAATGATTAATATCGGCATTTAACTAAATAAATCAATGCAAGATGTCCTGCTATCCATCCAATGCATCCATCTCTCAGCACATTGATGGTAGATACTTAACCAATACGCCACAAATGCCCTTTTATTAAAGTAATAAAAGCCATGAATAGTTAGTGAAAAGGAAGCAATGGGTCTGGATAACATTACTCACACACTATATGGTTTAGGAATGCATTTTAATCCACAGAATGCAAGTTTTAACCCAAAGAGAGAACACAAAGGCCATTCACCTTCTTATGCCCCGACAATGGAGGATGACAGAGCAACACCACCACCTACTGTTCTACCACCACTGGCAGAGGTACAGGTACAGTCTCTGTCCACAGCACCCAAAGAGAAAGAAATTTGAGGGAATAGCCCATATTTAGCTTACATCTTAGTGAAAATAAGATGAGCAGATAGTTGGTACTACCTGTAGGGTTCAACATGAATGTTTTTCACACTTCCCTATTCAGGCAAGTTTTAAAGAAATCGACTTCCCCAAACTAAATTTATACTCACCCAGCTATGGCAAAGGTTAGCTGGGGCATTACATTAATTAAAAACATAAAGCTTCTGTAATAATATTTCACTTATCCGGTATCATCAGGTAAAAAAAAACAACCACAAAAAGTCATCTGAGATCAAGAATTAGATTTTAAAACTGAATCTACTCCAAACACTAAATAATAATATATGATTGGAGAGGGGTCTCAGAACCCAGCATGACCCCCTGTCTTATCTTCTCTCACAGCTCTGCTCCTGTGCTCATTTACAGGTGACAAATGGAGACTTGTCCTTACTGAACTGTGATTTAACCCTGAGCTGTCATTTCACTTGTTCCACACCTGTTTGTACTTGCCCCAGGCAAACATTATTGTTGAACCCTGAACTGGCAACACTGCTTCTTGCGACTTCAGTTTTTTGAAGTCAACATCGTTGTTTTGTTCAGAAACTGAAGGCAAAACGGCAGATGGCAGTTTCTTTTCCCCTCTCTCTGCATGTTTAAATATGCACAGCAGTAGAACGTCCAACTCTGGTATTTGTAGCACAAAGGCATTCACAGGCATACACAAATGCAATTTTCAGTAATATTAAACAACTTTTAAAATCCCCAGCTTGGTTGCTGAATTTTATTCGTTTGCCAATTTTATTAAATAGGCAGAGCATTATTACTGTGTATGATTCTGGTACCCTCAATAAAAAGGTCATTACAAATGGCAGTCAGACAGTGGAAATGTATCTAAAAGGATTTTTCCTGGACTGAAAATCCATCTACCTGTTGTTGTCTTGCCATAACAAGAAACTCAAGCTTTTCTAAAAAGAAACTGCATAACTTACAGAAAAGTAAAAATGATGTGTGTGTGTTTCCATTTGATGTATAAATAAATGCCAGCTAGGCACTGTAAACCTCATACTTAATTGTCCAGAGGCACCAATTTTCACATATTAACTATGTTACTCAAATATCCATGGAAACGTCTCTGTAATGGACGGCACATCCTGGACGTGTCTCTCATTGCACACGTTTGAAGGCTAACGCTGTCACACTGTGGCCGGTCTTCCCTCCGAACATGAAGCTGGGCGTGGGCAGCTCTCGATGGAACGCAAACCCTTCAAGAAAGAATCAACAAAAACCCAGCATTAGTGACACAAAGGACATACCTGTCACACAATCTTTTTTTCAAAAGAGATCTGGCTTGATGTCAGAGTATTTGTACCATTCTTTGGAACTGCTGAGCATTACGCTGGAAAGGTTTCCATGACACTTGTTATGAACTACAGCACTAAAATACACACATAAATTACTGCTAAGCCTGCCAGTGCCTCATCTGGTTTATAACTCTGAACCCTTCACAGGCAGAGACTGTCAGGCTGACACATTGGGTTCAGGTGATCTTTGCTCCTGTGCCAATAGAAACTTGGGTGTTACTGAAGGTTACAGCAGCTGAATGTTTGCTTCGGTACTCTTGAATATACTGTTCTCACACAATGACCTAAAACACTTCCAGGAAAGTCCAGCAAGTTTAGTAGAACCTCTTTGTCAGACTTGGGCAGTACGTGTGCTTAAACTTAACACCTAAAGGTGCCTTTTCCTTGGCTATATATAAACAAATATTGTATTTTCTTTTATTTTTATACTAGCAATGAAGAAATGAATGGTCGCAATAGAGTGGCCATTTGTGTTCTGCAGTGTACAGTCACTGAGCATTCCTTATTCCATATTGTCGTTGTTGTTGTCAGAGATAAATGGATTATTGCTACTTAATTTAATAACTTTTTGTCTGCAGAGAAAGCCACCCACCCTGCCTGAAGAAGTGGAGCAACTGCTCCTTGGTCCAGTTACAGGACGTAATGAGGAAGAGGCCTCCCTGTGTGAGCGCGCCCTGCAGGGCCTTCAGGTAGTGCGCCTTCCCATCCGCAGCACTGTCCGGGTTCAGGCTAATGGCATCGAAAGTGCCCTTGTCGATACACACGTCAAACCCAGTCAGCGTCCCAGCACAACTCAGGAAATCCACCTCCTTTGCAGAACAGACAGACACAGACAGTCTTTATGTGCAGGACTGCAGAAATAATTAGGACCAACAAGCTCGACTTCCTTGAAATTTACATTCATAAACTGTACCTCATGCCTTCCTTTAAACAGTAAATCATTATTTTGTACATTTTTAAACAGCTGCATGAATTTAAAAAGCAACTGCCCGTTTTAAATCTCCCCAACTTTGCCCTTCATGCTTTATGCATGGACGATACACTACATGGCCCAAAAGTATGAGAACACCCCTTCTAATTACTGGGTTCAGCTACTTCAGCCACACCCATTACTAACAGGTGCATAAAAACCAAGCATACAGCCATGCAAACTCCATAGACAAACATTGGCAGGAGAATAATTCGTACTTTAAGGTGACTACGGTCACATTCAACGTGGCACGGCTATAGGATGCCAGTTCCTCACATTTTTGCCCTGCAAGAGCTGACCCGGTCAACTGAAAGTACAGCTATTGTGAAGTGGCAATGTCTAGGAGCAACAAGGCCACACAAGCCATGTAGTAGCCTATATTTCACTGGCCAAAAGTAAAAAAAAAAAAAAAAAACGTGTGCATTTTTTCTTTGGCCACTAATTATCAGTATATCATGAATAACACATTATGTTTGAATATATGTTTGCTTATGGTTGAGCCTTTTGATTAAACTGGAAGTATTTTACCTTGGCAATATTAAGAGCAAGTGCTCCCCATGTCTTATGTAGCCTAATACATATACGAAAGGAAAAAATCTTAGGTTTGTTTTGTTAGGATTTTATTTGGGTGCAGCTTGGAACACTAGCTTCTTCATTCGTTTGAGGCTCTTAACAAAACCAGCCGCACCTGAAACTGGACCCAGATCACATGAATAATGCTCAAAAGTGACTCAGACTTGATTGAAATGGGCAGATGCTGGGATAGAGAGATCACGCACATCCTCACATTCAAATTACATGCAGGTATTTAGACCCTCTCATGCCAAGCGACTTACACAGCAGAAATGTTTTGTTCGTTCACACAGTATGCTTTTATACAACCCCCAGCTCAGGGGAGGCAGGCTGCATTTCCTACCCGATGTACAGGAGGCGCGATGTGGAGGACGGGGATACACACTGCAGCTCTGTTAACCGCACGTCAGCGCACTCCAGCGTACGGTCCCGCGGGTCGGCCACCCGACCACGGTCAATATTTACCTCGCTACCGCACTGCCAGGCCTCAGCTCTCTTTCACAGTGAAAGGGTGAACGCCGCGATCATGAAGGATACGCGCTGCAGCGGCCGCGCACGAGCGAACCGCACGCTCTGACTGGACGTGACAGAAAACAGGGGCCATGACTGTGCTGGAGGCGATGGGCCAGTCCGAATTCAAGGGGCAGAACTGGTGGCTTCCTGTGTTTCCCCCAACCCAAACATGGAAGACCCCAGCCCCCCCTACACACACACACACACAGCAATGTTCTGAAAGATGAATTGTGCTGCTAGCTGCTGAGGCCACTTGATATGGAGCAAACGTACGATGGCTTGGTGCACAGTCTAGATGCAAAAGGCCCTTATGAACGCAGTTATTAATAGCTGAGCATATGCTGTATATATATTGTGCATATATATTTTTTCATCTAATACGGAATGGCAGAAATGTGCTATTTAAAGATTTTTTTTTATCCATCTGTCACATCTGAATAAAGCAGGGGCTCTAGTTTGCAAGGGTTTCACACAGTATCCTCACGTGTCAGCGGTGCTCATAGCATGCTCAGGTTTTTACTTTTTATGGTGAATTGCAAACCCGTCTGTACGTATATGACAACTATACATATAAATTGAGACAACTTCCAGTTTGTTACACATTTAGAACACTGGAAAACATTAAAATTAAGAATCTTTTAAGCTTTACACATCAATTAGCTGCCATGTATGCCCAATAACATCATGTAAGGATTTATCCAATCAGCTTCTAAAGTGTCCGAGTTTGCCTGGTCAGAGCCTTGTAAACAGGCAAATACACAGAATTCTTAGTAACCGCATCATGTTCCTACATTTGTTATTTAACATTGGTTATGGTGTAATATTGAGTAAAGTAGAAGAATCACAGGGATATTCAAATGTAATGCGTTCTACAATAATCTTTGTCAAAGACTAAGACTGCCACCAACTGTTAACTTGTGGAATAAATTTTGCCTCTATGAACATATTTGCATGACATTACAATTACAGTCAATAATCATTTCATGTGCAGGAATGCATTTGTGGTCCTGTCATTCCTGTCAGCACATACTTCCATTTTTAATCATAGAACCCAATGTGCAAAAAAGGTTTTTTGCAACAAAAAAAAAAAAAAAACTGTGGATGCAATTTGTTGGTAAAAACATTTAACACAAAACTCTTATTTTAACACCCAAAAAGTACTCTAATGTATTGATCCAAATTATTGATCTTAATTACTCTGATAAAAAATGGGAGCACAAAGACAGAAAACCATGCCAGGTCTAAAAACAGAGGACCTGGAATATTTGAGCATGGACCTACCTCAACTTTTATATTGGACAGATCATCTTGCTCCAGCACATTTTTGGCAAGTTCTACAGCAGCAGCAGAATAATCTATTCCAGTAAGGTTTGTGAATCCGGATTTAGCCTGAAAGGATAAGGAAGTATATTTCCACAGTTGGCTTAAACTGAATTTTACAAAGTACACTAACTCCCATAATGTAATACTGATCTTGAGCCATCTTCCCAAAACTCTGAAAGGATGGTTTACTGACGTGTATATGCTACAATACAACAAAACTAACAGGCATTACTGTACAGCAGGTGGTACTGCAGGTCAGTTATTTCTGCATTAGCCTGCAGTACAAGCAAGCGACTTGCTTTCAATAATAAATGCACGAGCCAGTAATGTGATTTAACCTAGGGGAAACTGCACAATAGCGGTCCTAAAATAGTACCAATTCAACAAGTAGACTTCCATTCCCTGTTCCAATGTCGAGTACGGCAGCATCGGCTGGGACGTTTTCTTTCCTTAGGCATTTGATCACGCGGTGCATGCTCATTTCGCCGAACCTGCAAACAGCTTTGCAAATCAATGTGCTAGGCAGTAGTTATATGCTCACCGGTACAGTTATCGTGCGGAAATGTATCATTTAAATTAGAGAACGCTTTCACAGGACCTATAACAGTATTTCCGAACACACAGAGAAATTACATTTTAGAATTCGTTTGGCCGAACAAACTATCTTGACATCAATATGTATGTATGACTCTTAAACAAATAACAATTAGAAACACGTTACCATATCTCGCCAACATCCCCGATGTCTTTGTAGGTCCGTAAATCTCTTTGGTAGACATCATCCCAACTAAAGAGAAAGACAAATACATGTCAAGTCTAATTCTGTTTTTAGTCAGCGCTTCCAAACCGAGTTATACCTAACTGGTTAGCTGATCTAATCTAGCTAACATACTGATAATGTGTATATTTGCTGGCGCTAGCTATAGCATCTAGGTAACCAACTTGCATTGCAAAAAAGTACTACTCACTGACGGGAAGTTATTGCGTATTAGAAAATGCAGAAATATTCACAGACCTAAGCATGATTAGTATAAAATGGGTTGCACGATAACGTTGCATTCCTCAATTCACTTGCTTGCTAGCTTTACCTATCATAGCGCTATATTCAAAGTTTTACCCAGCTAATCGGGTAGGGGAGTATGACAATTAAAACAGAAGTACTCACTACTCTTTAGTTCCTAGCTCTGAAGACGTGAAATCCTGTTCAAGATATTGTTCTTCGTCGCTTTTGATCGTATCCTGATTACCATGTGCACTCCCGTTGGAATCCATACTGACAAGTAAGCAACACTCCTACCAACCACCTGGCTTTTACTACGGTAAGACAAAGGGGACAATTTTGTTGCACGCAAAAAAAAAAAAAGTATATTTACAGTCTATGTAGCAAACAGCTGTCCAATGTGATAATTGAATTACTAAAGAGAATATAAACTACAGGAATGTTTAGACATTAAATCTCAATATTCATATTCAAACAGGTATTAGTTTTACCATGTTTGCAATTAATTGCTTGAATATTTAGGTATATCGTTGGACAGTTTCAGTTTATCAAGATACATACTTTTTATATCGACAATATCAAATGCTCACTAGTTAGTTGGATATTGCTAAATTGGGATAAACAAGATGTTTTAATACAATTTATGTATAATACCTGCAGACTTGACGTGTTACCTGTATTCATTTCAAATCACATGTGAATCGTTAGATTAAACTACTAGATTAAATTTCGAGGATCTTTGGATGCCGTTAAATGTAAACCTTCCTACATTTCCCAGGGACGCCAAAGCTTCCGGATTTTTGTGACGCACGTAGTCATGCAGCCGCAAGAGATTGTGGGACAGGTGGGGATGTTTTCATCATGGCGGCTTCCATTTCGGGTTATACTTTCAGTTCTGTCTGTTACCACAGCGCAAACAGCAACTCCGACCACGTAAGTACCCAAAACATCCTTTTTTAAACAGAGGAGACTAAATATCATTGTTTGATTTATTTGGTAGTTCCATCCATCACGGCTGGACGCTATCGAGTTTCCACAGTGTCATCTTCCTGCACCTGACACAGTGACAGAGCTAGCTAGCTACACAGTTAGCAATCTAGCTAACGAGCCGAGATGAGAGATCGCCAAGTGTCCTGTCGGTATTCTTGTTTATCTGTGGTGTGACGTTAATTACCCGGTGACAGTAACTTTACTGACGACAAAGTATTGGTATAGTAATTCGTTTCTAGTTGGTTGCATAGCTGGCTGGCTAGCTAACTGGTACATGTTTAAGATTTCAATAAGTATGCAGCTTCAAGTCAAGTCGTTGCTTCAAGTTAGACATTTCCGTAGGTAGTTCGCTAGCCAGCGTAGCAGCAAGGGGAAGCTTGCTAGGTTATGCAAGGTTATTGACTGTTAAAGTGTAGCCGGGGGTGTGCACTGTTTGTGATGTGAAAGAGTACGTTAGCTCGGGGTTTTTACGGTTATGTCCTGTTAAATTGTACGTTAGTTTGGTGTGTGCACTCTTGTCTTCTGTTAAAGTGTAGCCTGGGGTTTGCGCAGTTGTGTTAAGTGTAAGTTAGCCTGGGGTATGCGTGGTGGTCCTGTTGTTAAAGTGTAATTTAGCCTGGGGTGTGTTTGGTTATGTCCTGATATAAGCTGTTGCTAGCTGGTTAAGAACTTGCCTTTGGCTTGGCTGCATTGCGTGATATAGATGGTAAGCTGGCTTGATGATTTCCATATCCCTAAGATATTTTTCTTTATTTTACATAGATTTTATGTAGCCATCCAGCACTTTTATTTGACATGTACAAGCGGATACCTAACACTGAATCTGGAAGACTTAGTTTTATGTAGCCTATATGTACATCATTGTATCACTTATGTGGCTACATATATAGTCTGTATTTGGCATGGTTTAACCAGAATTACTGGTCATGCGTTGGAGGCTGTTTCTTGCTTGACCACATTCTTTTCATGTCTAAAGAATTGTGGATGCTGGTGACAAAAGTGACTCGATTGTGCATCACTTGGGTGTGGGCAATACGTAAGCTAATGCTTAGACATAATAGAGTATATTGAAACATTTTGGTAGCAGCAAATTAATTTAGCAAAAAGCAACTGTTGCACTTTACTTCCACTGATAGCATAAATGTTTCTAAAACAATTATCAAGTGCATATTTGTTTTTTGATTGGTAAATTAAATGTTGTCATCTTTAGGTCACTGCAGTTGGAAGGAATTGGGTTAATTAATGCCAAAACAATCACAAAATTAAATAAAGTTTATAAATCTATTATACACTACATTTTGACCCGACCATTCAGAATTTCAGAGTCATAAACTACACTATCTGTAGCATTAAAGAGGTTTAACAGGTTCAGAGTTCCCTAAGTAGCGTCTATGACAGATTACTATGGGAAACCTTTGGTTATGGATAACTGTTACGTAATGAGTATTGTGTCTTATCAGACTTGTGTTTTGTAGTTGTTCCAATGCGCTTCGGTATGCTCTTATTGCTTTGGATAAAACGTCTGTCAAATAAATGTAATGTAATGTAATCTTTATTGTCTGCTTCCTTGATGATAGTTACTGGGGAAAAAAATTTAAGCTTCATTAGTTATTTCTTTTGTTTTAAGTTTCTGTAACCAGATAGGTCAACTGAAAAATGACTTCACATTTTCATTGATGACCTGGGGAATGAAAGTGGGTGGAGAATGCAGGGATTGTTTGTTTGTAGGGGGTGATTAAGTGAGCAGATTTAGAGGGCCAGTTTTGTGAGGATCTTTGGTTTACCCTTTTCTCCTACTCCTTTCAAGCTGTGGGATCATTGTTGTATCTCATCCTAAGGATGGTATCTTTTGCTGTACAGTATGGGGAGGGGGGTTGCTTCATTTTATTTGGTACTTAGGGAAGAGTGCCCCCTACTGGCCATCAGCACCATTTCCAGCAGCAGCGGCATGGAGTGAGAAGGCTATGGATGGTCTCCCTACATACGCTGCAGAAAATGCCTTTGAATGTGTTCTGTTTTGCTGCTGTCAGTGTTCATTTTCATGTTTAACGTATAAGTTGTGTTTTCAATATGCAGAAGCAATGTTATTTTATTTGTTTATTCTTTTGTAGGAAGGCTTTCTGTTGGGAGAAGTGAGGCAAGAGGAGACTTTTAGCATCAATGATTCACAGATCAGCAACACAGAATTTGTTCAAGTAGTAGGTAAGGACCTGCGCCCATCTCCTGAACACTTGTTAGAAAATTGTTCTTTTTTTGTTTTCAGGAGGTGTTTTCGTATAAGCTGTAAGGTCATCAGCTTTCTGTCCCTTACAGAAATGGAAAAACACAGCAATGTGTTGAAACTACTTAGCTAATAAAGATTTTTCTAGACTACATGGGAGAATACACAACGTTATTGCCATTTTCAGGTAGTGAAGTGTAAAAAAGCATTGCATATATTTGTGAAATATATTTATCATTACATTTTTCAAAACTTTGGGAGGATTAGGAAGGATATCTGCAGTGTTTCATAGGCTTACTTCGAGTTGGCAGTCTTGTCACTGATGTTGGTTACCTTGTAGTATGTTTTGGGCTTAAACTTGCTGGTGCTGGTGACTGGAGTTGTGTTCCTGAATAGTGTCTGTATTGTCATTGTCACTGCATCAGTCTTGACTGTTATGGGCACTGTGACTGTGGATCTCAGAGGGCAGTGTCAGTCCTGACTGTAATGGGCACTGTGACTGTGAATCCCAGAGGGCAATGTCAGTCCTGACTGCAGTGGGCACTGTGACTGTGAATCCCAGAGGGCAGTGTCAGTCCTGACTGTAATGGACACTGTGACTGTGAGTCCCACAGGGCAGTGTCAGTCCTGACTGTAATGGGCACTGTGACTGTGAATCCCAGAGGGCAGTGTCAGTCCTGACTGTAATGGACACTGTGACTGTGAGTCCCACAGGGCAGTGTCAGTCCTGACTGCAGTGGACACTGTGACTGTGAGTCCCACAGGGCAGTGTCAGTCCTGACTGCAGTGGGCACTGTGACTGTGAATCCCAGAGGGCAGTGTCAGTCCTGACTGTAATGGACACTGTGACTGTGAATCCCAGAGGGCAGTGTCAGTCCTGACTGTAATGGACACTGTGACTGTGAGTCCCACAGGGCAGTGTCAGTCCTGACTGTAACAGGGACACTGTGACTGGTGGCCTTTATGCTTTATTCTTAGGCTTTCTGTGTGACTGCATCTGAATTTTGTTGCAGGTGTACCTTAACTCTAGTAACCAAATTTGTCCAACTTCAGAGTGCATGCCTGTATTGCATTAGTATAACAATGCTCTTTGAGGGTAGAGCCTCAAAGCCTTGTATTATCTGCAAGCATTTCAAGGTGTTGACAGTCAGACTTGTTGTGATATGCCTGGCATGTCTTTCGACAGAACTCAAAAATGCTCTTTTCTTCACAGAAATCCAGAACCATGAGCCTTGTACACATCTTTTTAGGTAAGAGTATTTTTTTTTTCCCGTTGACAGCATTATTTAAAGGAGCTCTCTTGTGGTGCTGAGATTGTAGCTGGCCCACCATAATTTTGGCTTTTATTTTGCTTGTTTGTTCCAGCTTTTATGACTATGCGGGTAAAATTAATGAAGAGAGTCTCAACAGAATCCTCAGAGAAAGAAGAAAAGTAAGTCCGCCCTGTCCCCCACTCAGTATTTGATTAAGTTCTTGAAATTTTCCCAGAGCCCACAGTGTGCTTTCCGCTGCCCTCCTGTGGGCTGTGTGCAGTTACAGCCCAGCATCATACTCAAGTGCGGCTGTCACAGAGGCCCGTACGGTCCAAACACAAACCTGTGCCAATTTTGTGTTTGGACCGACATTACATTTTAGATGTCCAGATTTAAATTCCTGATCAAGTTGCAGTTTGCTGCACATTTCCACCAAGGTAATACTTGGGCAAAATTGGGGAATGAGCTCATATAATTGTTAGAAGGCAATTTAAGCCGTTTTATCTGGCAAGCTACATATTGCCTAGGACATCCAAGCATTTCTGTGTCAATTGAATCCGTACAAGAAACCAAAACCCCAAGCAAGCCGTGAAGCTGAAGCTCCGTGTCACCGTTCCCCGCAGAACGTGATTGGCTGGTACCGCTTCCGACGGAACACCCAGCAGCAGATGTCCTTCAGGGAGCTGGTGATCCACAAGCAGCTGAGCCAGATCCTGGGTGTGCCCGACCTCGTCTTCCTCCTCTTCAGCTTCATCTCCACCGCCAACAGCTCCACGCACGCGCTGGAGTACGTGCTCTTCAGGCCAAACGGAAGGTAGGCCTGGGGCCCGGCTCTGAGAATGGGCGGAGTCTGAGCCTGTCTGTCACCCACTGCTTTTGGTTCACTCTCCCTGGTATTATGCGTCAGCTCGGAATGGATATGCATTTGATTTTTATTCATCCTATTTTGCTGCGCAAAAAGGATTGGAAACCTGGCACATTCTTTGCAACTGAAAGGCCTTTTTAAATAAACGTTATTCTAGGCACTCAAAGTATGGGAATCGTTAAATTCATATAGTTCAGTAATGAAAAAAAACAAAACAAGAGGGCATAGGTGGACTTTAGGTCTTGGAGCAGAGGCACCCAATACCTGATGCTTGAAAGTGTGCCATTAGCTAAAGCTGGTTTTAAATGCAGGTCGCGGGGCTTACTTTAAGGACGTTGGCAGCATCGCCTCGGTGCAGCTGTCAGCGTCTGACACATCGCCACGCTTGCATTTAAGCAGATGGGCATGGTCGTGTAATGGCACTCTCAGTTTCTTTGGACAGATTACAGAAATCGGGCCCATTATGTCAGTCTCCCTTCTGCTCTCTGCGCGTCTGCGCGTTCATCTTAATAAATCGCCTTCTGCAGACTTGATTAAACACGATTAAGATTGATGCTTTTATGCATGGACCCCAGGATCTCTCAATTTTATCAGCTGTGTAAATGAACACATTAAAAATGGGGAAAAAAGGGGGAAATATTTATTTGTTAATATTGTGGAAGTTTTGGAGGCCGTCCTCACCTGGAGAGAGTCATGGTAACAAACACATGTGATGCTGTTAACTTCGTAACAAGCACAGGGCAGAAGTTTTACTGCAGAGAGGAAAGATTTGATCGCAGAAGGCTTTTTGGACAGTTTCCTTAGGGAGATTAAAGCGCAGGTGCTCTCAATGTGTGGAATTTTTGTGACAGGACAGATTGGGATAGGGACCTGCTAGAAAATAGATTTCTGTTCACAGACATTATTGTTAGTTTCTGTTTTGATGGCATCAAAGTCGGAAAGGTTCCCCAACATGGTGGCTCGTGGCATCGTCAGACGCGTAGTGCGTTGACCTGTTTGATTGACAGTGTGTCTATGGCAGTGGACAGTGTGAGACTGAGCTGTGTCTCTCCCCCAGCAGGTATAACCAGAGAATCCCTCTCAGCATCCCTAACCTGGGAAACACCAGCCAACAAGAGTACAAGGTGTCTTCTGTGCCAAACACGTCCAGGAACTACGCCAAGGTCATCAAGGAACATGGGTGAGTGAGGCCGGAAGTCACCGGGGCGATGACGGACAGGCGTAACCCGATAGAAGATCTGTGGACCCCACTGAGCTCTCCTGTCCTGACCGCACACCCCATAGCCTGGCCCCTCCCCTGAAACCTTTGGGACAATCCTGGTTAAAGGGATTAATGTCCAGATGTTTTACATGACATCAGGGATCTCTGCTGGGTTCAGTAAATCCAGCGGGTTTGTTCAGAATAGCCGGCGCTGGTGTCGAGTCACTGGCAGTGACATTTTATTCATTATATGTGGTCTTTGAAAAATGTCAGTTTTTGAAAGTTTCATGTTGCATTCTTTTAAAAACTTTACAGTGCTGTGAGTGTGACATCATTTATATGATGGTGTTTTTAAATCAAGTCAGGGAGTGCCTTCCTCATTGGTTTGCTTCAGTTAGTAACATGTTGCAAAGCCATTGGTCATGCTATAATGTTTTGTTTTAGAATTGAATGGGCCTATGAATGAAATTAATAGTATTCACTCATTTCTGAAAATGTGGAATGTTGCAGGGCAGAGTTCTTTGACAAAGATGGGGTGATGAAGGATATCAGAACAATCTTCCAGGTATACAGCGCATTACAAGACAAAGTTCAGGTGAGTTACGCATCATTAGAATGACATTTAGCCCTTTATTGTGTTTATTGTATACGCAAATAAATGGCACACGTATGGCTGTAGCCTTCATAAGAAACTAGACCAGTTTCAAAATATTAATTATTTGTATGGCTGATTGTGACCACTGGGGTTTTATTTTTCATAGAAAGTGGAGATGTGTAGAGACTAGCTGGAGGGTTATTTATGTTTGCTGACAGTCTGTAAAGTTCTACCGTGAGGGAAATTCCTTGAGCTCTTGAGAAGTTGCTTTGAAAATTCTCTGCCTTCGCAGGCTGTGTGTGGGGAGGTGGAACAGAGCGAACGTGTGAAAGAGAAAGTCCAAGAAGAAGTGAATAAACTCAAACAGCAAATAGCTCTCAGGAAACGAAAGACTGCGGAGGAAGAGAGAAGTAAGCTCTTGTGCACCGCTCGTACCTGCATTGCATTTATTTGGCAGACGCTTTTATCCAAAGTGACGTACAATAAGTGCATACCAAAGGTCACTACAAACACAGGTCCGATAAGGTACAATACTTTTTGTACAGTTATTCATAGCCCTGAACACATTTAGTCCAGTTCACACAGTGAACATTACTCTGACCTAACCTATGCTAAGTCAAACTAGGAGGCATTACAAGCTACAACATCAAGACAATGATACAAGGCACAACAAGTGCTGGATACCTCATTCAAATTACATCTACAGCAGAACGCAGCCATTACATATTTACCTATCCCCCCCATTTCCCCCCAGTTTGACTTTGGTCTCATGGCGGTCCAGCTGCATGACAGTTTCCTAGCTGTGCATTTTACTGTGGTAACCCTAACCCTGACCATAACCCTGACCCTAACCTTGACCCTAACCCTAACCCTGACCCTGACCATAACCCTTACCCTGACATGACCATGACCATGACCATGACCCTGACCCTGACCATAACCATAACCATAACCCTAACCCTAACCCTTACCCTGACCATAACCATAACCCTAACCTTAACCCTAACCGTGACCCTGACCCTGGCCCTAACCCTGACCATAACCCTAACCCTAACCCTGACCCTGTTCAGGACTCCAAGAGGCCGCGGCAGCGCCGGAGAGACCGGTTCCGGTGGACGACTCCAACCCCTCGCTCCCGTCCCGGATGGCCTTCCCCCGAGAGCGGCCCGGCCCGGAGAGGCCCGATACCTCAGACGCCCCGCCCACATACGCTGACGTGGTCCCGGGGGCCTCCCCCGCGGAGCTCCGCCCAGAGACCCACCCGGTCTACCTGCCCCGCCCCCAGGCGGTGGGCTCCCCGGGCCACGCCTCGCCCTCGGCCGCCGGCGTCAGCGAGTACCTGGGCAACGGGGACGGGTCCAGCAGCGACTCCCTGGACAGGCACGCCGCGGGACGGGAGGACGGGGACGAAGATGAGGACGAGGAGGAGGAGGAGGAGGAGGAGGAAGAGGACAGCAGTGAGTATGAGAACCTGCCGAACGAACCCTCGGAGCGACCCCCCGTGGAGGTCCCGTCGGGGCCGCTGAGTCGCCCCGCCGCTCTGAGGCCGGACGGCCACGCCCACAGCTCACAGACCTCTTAGATCTCAGCGTAGCGGTGCGGAGGGCACGCGGTCACAGGCCGAACCGGCTAAGGGGAACACCCGTACAAATCAAGGAAGAGGGGCACGCTTTCGGAAGAGGCGCTTCAGTGCTCGAAACTAAAAGGCATGCGCAGATGGTTCTGCTGTTGGGTTTTTTTGGTTTTTTTCGTTTCTGTTGTTTTTATACAGTCTGGATTCGGCTTCACTGGAAAGGCCCAGCACTGAAGGCTGACCCTTGCAGCCTGGCAACCAGGCCATCAAGCATTTGTTGTCATGGTGAATGAAGAGAGGTTTTTTTTTTTCTTTCTTTGTGAAGAAACATGATATAGAGCAGAGTGAACTTGCTATCGGTGCCACATTATCGATTTGATCGCACAAGCGAAACACTTGGGACAGCCTGGCCCCGCCTCTTATGGATTAGTTTGTGTGTGACATCTGCTACCAATTTAGATCATTCAATTGCACCATTACCTCTTGCACTAATTTTCCTTGTTTTGACATTTATTTCAAGAGAAAAGGGAAAATTTGTCTGCGGCCTTCAATGTTTTCTTTCAATGAGCCAAATTAATGGTTATTAAGTGATATCAGTTTTTTTTGTTCAAGCTTAATCATTACAAAGAAAAGAGATATATATTACGATTGCTTTAGCTTGCACGTTTCTCTTTGACACTTGACTAAGGACTGTCATTCGCAGTTTTTCCTTTAACAATCGATTAGTCTTATAATCATGTGGTTGCCTATCTAACAGAGGAAGTAAAATTCCACTTCGTTACAAATAGAAGTGCTTATATTTTATTTTCATGATGGTGAAATATCATGCCAATCAATGTTATAACAACATGTCATCTATTCACTCTTACGTAACTGACATTTGTCTGTTCTTTGCTCAACGTAACTTTGCTGAATTCTTTTTTGTGCTTTACTGGTACGTTTTAATTGTGCCACAGAAGTAGAATGCTTTTAACTTTTGGAGCGGCCGACTCAAACTTAATGTATAGTTTGGAATTTGAGGAACAAACTCTATGTAGCCGACTAACAAGAATCAATAGATTACAGTCTGTTGTCATTGAAGATTAGCGCTAAACAAGGAACTTGCATATCTCCTTTTACTGCTCCTCCTACTAGTCCTACTTACTACTGTTAAATGCTACAACTACTACTGATGTGGATATTAGCTCCTGTAGATTTAAGAGTTTCTGCTCTGTAAGTGCAGTGCAGAGGAAAGCTCTTCTGCAGTTCTCCTTCTGAATCAACAAACGGCATTCTCTTAATAATGAATAGACCTCATAGGCTTAAGAGAGTCAGTTCTCCTAAAGAAACGGCAGGATGACGGTGACCTTTTCACAGCTACGGTGCCTTCCAGTACGGCAGTGGTATCGCCCGAGTTCCTGACACAGGAAGTCAGGTACCGGAAAGACTGATCTATAAGAGGTGTGCAACACCAGTCGACAGCACTGAATGGTAAATGCCAAAGGCTGGCGGCCGCCTGGAGACCGGAGCAAAGGCTCCTGGGAGACTGAGTGTGTTGTTTAACTGACTGTAGGCCATGGGTGTGCACTGAAAAAACACAAAACTGCTGTGCCAGCTACTGTCGTCCTGAAACTAAGGTGGTCAGGTGAAGACAGGCCAAAGCTTTTCTTCATCTTTAATGCATGAGGTTTCTCACATTAACCGGGGGTGGGGTGGGATGGGGGGGTGTCATGACCCTAAACCATTTGGGGACAGGTACTGAGTTGATGAGGGTGATAAAAAATCTCATTAAAAGTTAAAAGCGAGTGCTTTTTTTAACCTCAGAGTCTCACAACAGAACAAAAAGTAAAGAATGTAAAACTTCCACTCACTTGTCCATTAGCTGTGGAGCTGCATTAGCCGGTACTTATTTATTTCACGTTTGGTTTTTGTTCAGAATCACAGTGGCTGACGGTAGCGCTGAAGTGCAATATCCCTCTGTACAACACCGCAACTCGGTGTGATTGGACCCCAGGGAGCCGGCTGTATTCCCAAGCACAAAGCCGCATCACCATTTATCTCACTGTTTACTCATTATATCTGTAACAAGGCTGAAGGGGGTTTGGTGCTGGCTGCGAGAGAAATAAAAATGAAACAACTGGAACATGTATTTCCAGATCTCTTTCCACTTCAGTCTTAACCTGGATTGTATCGGGGTAATAAAGTAAATATGGTTGTTTGGTTTCAGACTCGCTTCTAGTCATTTACTCTGTGATCTTGATTACAATGTGATTAGGTTAATGGCATGCTTGTAGCAATCCATTCTGGACTCAGCTGTTGGGATTGTTAGATTTATATTGTAATAGGCTGTAGGTCCTGTGATGTGTGGCTTTTCAATGCAAACATATCTTGATCCCTCAACTGTATACCAAAATATATTTCGTACAGGATTACTGAAAACAGTATACCTTTATGCCACGGTTTTAACGATGAATTCAAGTTGAATATCACTATAATCTAAATTGTTTTGGTTTTAGGTGCTCCCAGAGCTACGGAGTGTACATTAAATGACATTAATAGTTCTGTTTGAAAGTTCTGTGCATTTTCTGTGCATATGGTATGTATTATCCTAGTGTGCTTTCATTTTAAGAACACCCTACACACCTGCACGTGCACATACATGCACATGTGTCTGCTCGTGTCCTTGATATATGTGAGAAAAGAATTCTATATTACAACATATAAAAGAAAATCAGTTAATAATTGTCTTGATATCTAATTGGAGCCAAATCTTTATTCAGTATCTCAGTGCAATGCCAAACTGTATGATAACCTCTCTGGCCCTTATGTTACAGTATAAGATACACAAGTGGTGCCCCCCCCCCCCCCCAACATATTATAATGTTGAATTTATGTCATATTTTTTTCCTTTTTCCAGTTTGGTTGTTTTAGTGGCCAAGTGACTTTCACAAGTCAGTAGCCTATTGGTTCACCTCAGTCTTTAATTTGATCAAAAAGTTCTGATGTAATGTAGCATAAGAGGGTAAATAATCCCTCTAAACATGAAATTCACCTAATTAAGAAAAAGTTACTGCTTATTAAAATTCTGGGATTGCAATCTTTGTTGAAATAAAAACCAGCATACACAGGGGGCCCAGGGCCGAGTTTGGGAACCACTGAGCTAAACTATGTAGAAGGTCCTTGTGAAAAATAACTTTGCAGCCCATTCCTGGAAATTCTCTGTAATAGTTTGAATAGGAAATAATTATGTATCCATTAGCCTAACTTAAGACCAAAATGGATATAATATACAATAATGCTCCATGACCTTACAGACTACTAGGAAAAGCAATACTGAACTTGAATGGATATAGCTCATATACATATCTATGTATGCCAATGTAGGCCATATATTTCTTTTTGTTAGGGGACAAAAAATCTGGGAACCTACACCTTTCGCATCACAACCATGTCCTTTTCCTTCATTAATTTGAGATAAACACCAGTGTTATGTCCAGTTTTTAACACTTAACATTAGAAAATGGAATCATGATAGCAAATTTTACATCAGAAAATTAATGTCTGTGCATCACAAACCTTCAAATTGTCTGTGTGACGTAGCTCTGGAAACAGCATTATCACACATGATTTACGCAACTCAAGAATCATGTGAGGAGTAAACTATTCAGAGACAAATAGACACTACACAACATGTCCTTAACAGCATACTTTTCAGATCTGTAGAAAAGTGTCTGTGCCATCAGGATCTATAAGCCAGGAAAGGTCCTCATGATGTCATATCCTGTACGGACCACAAGCAATATTGGAGAACTATTACAAGAGGTATTGACTGATTAACTAAGTGTCCACATATAAATTTGAACTATGCTGAATGCAAAAAATGAATGCATTTGTGTTTCACCCCAGAAAACCTCATTTCAGTTTGCAAAATGTGATAGTGATATTTTTCAGTAACATTTTGTCTTCCTTTGACTTGTAGTGGTGATAGTGTAGTATAATGGTCAGGGAACTGGGCTTGTAACCCAGGGGTTGCAGGTTAAACACTGAATTGCTTCAGTATATGTTCAGCTGTATAAATAAATATTACGTAAAATCCATTCACAATATACTAGGTAAAAACTGTCAGTTTCTTTGGATAAGAGCATCTGCTAAATGTCTAACATGAATGTAAATCGGTGGAAAGTTTCATAAATATGGAACAACCACTGACAATATCCTGTGACTACTTAGGAACCCTTAGCAAATGTGAATACACTTTCAGGTTATTTTCTGTATACCATCAATAAGAAATCACAATAATTACATTTTGAAACTGGAACCAAATAGTAAATTTACCATTCTCTTATTGTTGCTGTTGTTGCTTTTAATTCTGTTGGAGAAGTGTGTCTAAAAAGAAGATTTGGGGTTTTTTAATCTCATTATCAGTCATTCTGGATGTTGGACTTGGGCTCAGGTTTCTTCATTTTCATCTTAGAAATTTGTCCTTTCCCTGTCACTTCATTTTAATAAATAAATTCAATCGTTTTTTCATTCATTTATTTATTTATTTATTTATCTCTCACTGCAGATTTACTGCTGCAGCAGTATTTCAGCGATGACATCATCCTATTTGCACCGGTAAGCTTGAGTATGTGAATCGAACGCCATTGCGGCTCTGTATATGGGAAACATACAGCATGTTAAAATTCACCTTTTGAGCCAAGACGGCGACTATGAGCTGTTGTTTCATATCTGCTTTTTCAACGTAAAATATCTTTGAAGAAAACAATTTCTATTGGTAAGGAGAGAACAAGGCTGTGATAGGCCAATGTGAATCGCACAGTAAAATATCCAATCAGCTTTGTTAGCTGCTCCAGGTGGTACCCCCGTTCCTTTGGTACGGTTTATTTGGGCTTCTCCCGTCTCCCCATCGCCGCCATTAGAGATATAGACGGAATGGCAGAATGGAAAATGGGGATTAAAATCATTTAAAAACCTGGGGAGAAGGAGGCGGAAAGGGGATCCCTTTCCCAGGCAGCCCTTTCCGCTGTCTTTGTCCAGGGAAAAGACGGGGAAGCATGAAATCAGAGAAGGGCTTTAAATAATCCGAGTGAAATTTGGATTTTGGTTGTAAAATCCCGACAGGACTTGGGGACCGGGCAGCTGGCGGAGGGTTTGTTGTGATTGAACGCCAGGGTGAAGAATATAAACACAGGAAAGGGTAAGGCCTCTGATCGCTCTCTGGCTGCCAAACACACATTGCTAACGACTAATAACAAATTACGTAAATTGGGCAGCTAGCTGGATAGGTCAGCTAGTGTTCGAGTTTGCTGCTATTTCCGACTCAAATAGCTAGCCAAGTTACTCGATTATCAATTTCGGAAATCAATGGGACCAACTTACTTCTGGTTGGTGAGCTAGCGTTACACATTTACAAAGTAACAAAGTAAGTGCTGCTGTCTGTCCGCATTTAGCTAACCTTAGCTGCATGACATTGGAAAGTAGACTCCGAGGTAGCAAGCTAGTTGTTAACAATCCAGCTATCCAATCCTCTTGCTAACTGCCTAGCCAGCACCAGCCACAGTCACAGTAGCCACAAACATTAGTTTAGCTCACACTCCGGGCAACCTGAAAGCAGCTTCCCATCCCAATGCTGAATTTCGAGAGAAGCTGTTATCTAGCGGTCTGTCCGTGATGTTCGCCTGCTAATGACCCTGGCTAATAACTTTACTGAGAGTGGCTAACGGTGGATGTTACCACAACGTATCGATAACTTGCTCGCTAACAGCTGCAACTAACTTCACTAGCTAGACTACAGTAGACTAATTATGGTAAACGTTATCTCACTGCTAGCTTTTAATACAGTTCCTAACTTACAGTAATTATAAGTAACGCGATCTTATTGCGAGCTTTTCATACTCTCTAATTTACTGTAATTATTAGCTAGAGCTATTATAATTATTGTTAGCTATGAAATAATCCTGTCCCAACTTTATACTGGAGTTTAATGTGGTTAAGATAGCTGCGTATTAATAACGACTCAATTTTTAGTTTTTGCAAAATGTTTCTGATGTATATATATTCTTTCCAGTAAATTGCTTGAAGTAAAGTTAAGGTGCATGTCTGGCTAGCTGGCGGTACCAAACGCTATATCTGTGTTGATAAGACAAATGGCAAGTGTAATTTCCTCTGTTCCACTGTCGCACAATATTATCCATCTAAAAACGCTGTGTAGTGATTAAGTCGGCTACAGTAACATTATTTCTCCCAAATTTTTTTCTTCGCTATTTGAACAAAGCTGCTTACCATCCTAACTTTTACTAAAGTTAACGTTAACCAGGCACCTGATTTAGCTATTTTTGTAATCCGCTAGCTGCTTGCTACCACTAAATGGCTACTTAAAATGCCCAAGATTGATTTATTTATCCAGCGATATTTGATTAAACATGATGATAGTCCACAGTGTGTAAATCTTAAAGTTTAAGCTCAGTGCATATCATTTCCCTGTCTTGCACAGCAGGCTGAGGAAATGATATGAACTGTCTGTATGTAACGTTACACGCGAGCAGTCAGAAAGTGACACTGTGACACAGGGTCTAAACTGTTGGAAGGATTCGGCCTGCATATTCAACATTCTTTTTTGTGTATTCTGCCCACAGTCTAGGTCAATACCGCTATTTAAGTTAACTTTAGCTGTATGCACTGTGCATGTAGAAATGGGAGGCCAGAAATGGCTGTTAAACGAAGGTGGGGTTATGTTTTCAGTGGTGTGAGGATGAACTTTGCACGACAAAAGGCTGATGTTCATGGCAGTTTGTGAACTTTTCAAGCCTTTCAAACCCGTTTTGCAAGAAGAATATCAATATTTTGCAATGTATTGTAACTCGACTTTCTGCACAATATGTTAGCCGTACAGCTAATTATCCACACACCTGGTCAGCTGTATGTCCAGTGTAATAGTGTCCACCTTCAAAGTTTTGCAGATGATTCGGCGTCAGGATTAAATTTATTGGAGGGAATGGTTGTGACCTATTCCTGACCTTCAGAATGCCAGAAATGACATGGCCCCAAATCACCTTAAGGTGGAGAGAATTCACAAACTGTATTTTTAAAATGGTGTGAGATAAGGCTTGGGCTATCAGTCTATGAAGTATGAACACGCTGTCATAACGTCACATTTTACTCTAAGTATTCTGTAAGATCGGAACAGCAGTGTTTCAGTGACTGAAATATGATATAAACATTTGCTGTGTATACCATAACACTTTCACAGTACTGTGTTTTGCAGTGGCCTTAAATTGAGCTAGAATGAATCCTGCCAATGTGGTGTGTGTTGCCCTGGTATTTAATTTCATTGTGCCCCAGTAACCAGGTAACACAGATTTAGTCTCCAGCAGTTTGTGGATTGGAGGAAATAGCCTACAAGAATTTACTTTGTCTAACCTCACACACAGGCTTTGGTTTGCTGAAGATCTGTATCGGTTCAAACCACTGTCATTTTGTAATGTAATGTAATGTAAAACCACTGTCATTTTGGTTGCTTTCACTGGTGTCATTTTTCATGTTGCTGAATACAACTTATCGGAACTCATGTAAGTCATTTTCAGCAACTGTTCTCTCAGGATTTTTTGCCAACCGTTAAATTGTCTGTTGTCTTTCCTTATCCTGATGAGGTTGCAAGATTCATTTTAGTGTGAAGTTAATCCTTTAATTTTTCAAAGACCAATAAAGTTTTGAAGAACACTCTTGGCTTTCGTAGCAGCGTGAGTTAACGGTACGTAAATGGCTGTCATTACATTCCTGTTTGCACCTGTGTGTTCCTGTACTGTTTGTGTGATAGTGCTTTAAGTTGCTTTTCCACAGTGTGTTTGGATGCTAATTTGATGTTAACCCCACCGCCAGTTTGAAACTGGTTTGGTTAGCTTTCACACTGGCTTTTGGATTTGACTGTAGGCTTATTTTTTTCCCTCGAGGCATTGCCGTCTGTAGCTGGCTATATCTGGCTGCATTGTCATATGCATTGTCATCGCACTTCACAATGTTGCAAAAAGCCAGTGAACGTATTGGCTATGATCTGCTAAGTTGGCAGGGTGTTCTCTGTCCATTTTAATGCAGCTAGCATGTAATTATTAGACTTGACTAGAAGTATGCCAGTGATGCCGTCAAGGTGTCAGAACCTAATTGTGAACCCTGCAGCTATATTTTATAAATAACTGACTAGCTAATGAAGTGCTACTTGTAATAACAGAAAGCAGGTGACAGCATTTAGCCAGTATTGTTCTCAGAGACATTATCCTGAACATGGTCCACCAGCTCCACCTACCTAACGTGATTAGCTGTAATGCTGGGTTTGTCTCATTTGATATTGATTAGATTTAGGCTGCAGCTTGGTCTATGAAGTTGATTGGGACTCTTCATTTTTTTAGTGTGAACCCACCTTTAGTCCGTTTGGTTTGTTTATGGTTTTTAAATTTTTAGGAGGAAATATTTTTTCAAGTTACCAAGATATAAAAGAACATTTCTTAACCAAATAATTCAATTATTATTTGGCTTAGAGATGAAGTTGATCTGAGCAGGGTTACAACAAGACTGGAGAAATTATTTTAGTGCAGAATTATCTGTACCGCTTCAGTTTTCCAAGTTAGTTTATTTTAGGGTTTTATTAAAATATATAGTGTGTTTCATGTGTTCAGCTCTCAAGGTGCTTGACGAAATGCTTCATCTCCTAACCGCAAAATGAGTTTACCTGAAATGAAGACTGCTGGTACTTTGTGTGGGGGTTTCACATCCTAATTTTAAAATGGCAACCCCCTCCCCCCTTCCCCAGTGGAGAAGCGGTTATCTGCACTGGCCTCATATTTAGTGTAGTGTCATGCGTGTGGGCTGGTGGTTATGCAGGCGCTCATGAATATGCATGCTCCTCTGTTTCAGCGGCCTGTTTTGTGCCTGCTCTGGAGACGGTGGCTGCGAGGCGCCGGGTGACCCTTCCACCATGACGGAGCCGGGGGGCAAGTGGTCCTGCGAGTACTGCACGTACGAGAACTGGCCGTCCGCCATCAAGTGCACCATGTGCCGGGCTCCCAAACCCGGCCCGGCCATCATCACCGAGGAGCCCTTCAAGAGCGTCACGGGCCTGGACACCTGCCGCGAGTGGGACCCCTCCAGCCCAGAGGGGGGCAGCACCCTGCTCATCTGCCCGGACTCCAGCGCCCGGCCCCGCGTCCGGACGTCCGGCACGGGCGAGGTCAGCAGCAAGTGGTCCTGCCACATGTGCACCTACCTGAACTGGCCCCGGGCCATCCGCTGCACCCAGTGCCTGTGCCAGCGACAGCGCGCCCGCAGCCCCACCGACTCCGCCCCCCAGACCTCGGGCTCCGCCCCTCAGCGGCCGGCCCCGCCCTCCCCGGACCCCTGCGAGGAGTACAACGACCGGAACCGGCTCAACGCGCGGCCCGCGCTGCACTGGACCTGCGGGACGTGCACGTACCAGAACTGGCCCAAGACCCAGAGGTGTGTGGTGTGCGACCGGCCCAAACCCTGCGGGCCGGAGCCCGTGGAGCTGGGCGAGGCGGAGAACGAGCAGGACCGCGCCCCCCGGCGCGGCGGCGGCTGCAGCGGGGGCCAGAGGCGCTCGCCCCCCGCCTCCGCCAGGGAGGGGGAGCTCAAGATGGACTTCCAGAGGATCGAGCTGGCGGACGGGGCGGTGGGCTCCAGGGAGGAGCTGGAGGTGGACTTTAAAAAGCTAAAGCAGATTAAGAACAGAATGAGGAAAACGGACTGGTTGTTTCTCAATGCTTGTGCAGGTGAGTTTACCTGTGGCAGGGAAAAAGCCTTACTCGCCTCAGTACCCATGTTGACATGTCCATGTGTACATATTACACATGCAAAAATGTGCTTTTAACGGATCCAAAATAGCAAGCAACGTCACCATTGTGGCTGTATTCTCTCTTACTACCACTATGATCTGCTGTTATGTATGGATTGTCACTGGAGCATTTCAGTACATAATCATTTACACACCTTCCTTTTTGTGTTCTGTTTGTTTAGATTAAAAGTCCTGTGGCACTGTAAATGCATTCAATGAATTTGCACGCAATAGCATGAGAGTATTTATTTTTCCTCAGATTTCCTCTACTGATTTCATAACATTTTTAAAAATTTTCTTAAGCATTTATGCATTGGTCTTTAAGACCAAGGTCTTTAAGTATGTGGCCTGTTTGTAAAACCCGACTCTGGTAGTTACTCTCAGCCCAAAGCTGACCTTTTACTGTTGAAAACGGTTTGGAGACGTGGCCCTGCAGCTTGTCCTTTGTGAGTGTACAGGCACAGGAAATAGAAATGTGAACCGCCAACTGAAGCGCTCCATTTGTAGTGTGGGGTTTGGGGTATGTGGGGTGGGCGGGGCTGAAACTGGCAGCCAGCCAGTATAGCAACACAGTACATAGATCGACAGTGTTGACATGGCATTGTGCTCTTACGAAGCGTTTCGGTGTGGGGGCAGAATGCGTTAAATCACATTGGACGGTGCGGCTGGGAAGCTCCCTGCTTCTCCTGTAAGAACCCCAGCCAGAGACGTCAGCGTGGCACTTAAATGGTCTGCACGTACATGTTTTTAATTAGAATGAGTTTTTTTTCTGCCTTTTTTTCTGCCTAATGATCCTCTCTGGTCAGACCCCTTTGGTAAGACTTGGTTTCTCAGCCCGTTTTAACTGTGTGTGAACATCACCACAGTGCCTAACTGAGCTGAAGATGCACTGGCCCTAACCACTCTAGGCTGACAATGACATCACGCGCTGCGTGTCGCTCGGGCAGTAAACGCGGTTCTACCGCAGACGGGCGTACGGTCAGCCCACGGCTCGCAGTTGAGGCAGAAGATGGCTGCCGGTGGTGGTGTTGCGGTTTGACCTGTTTTTAGATTGACAGCGTCAGTGAGTGCACGTCTTCAAATCTTCACCTCTCCCAGCCTTCGAACGGCAGTCTCCTTGGCTTAGCTTAACGACATGAGGGCCCTGATCCAGCCTGCCAAGGGGCCGTGCTGTCACTCACAACTTAATCGACCAAATCAAATCCCCTCCCCCTAACTGGCGAATCATGTGGGTCCAGGGCCATGGTTGGCCATGTAGGCTATACACTGAGTAGCCAGCCTCGCACCTGCAAGCAGAGGAGACACATCTAGAGCTCTTCTAGTGACTCCATAAGTGGAATGATTGGTGGAGGGGTGATGAAATAAGATAATTATTTTTTTTCTTGGGGGGGGGGGGGGGATTTGGCCTGTGTGGTTGTTTGGAAATAAATATTTAGCCTTTATTTGACCGGGTAGGTGAACTGAGACCTGTGCTCTGTAGTGATGACCTGGGGAATGAAAGCGGGTGGAGAATGCAGGGATTGTGTAGGTAATCAGCAGTAGGGGGAAGTTAAGTGGCCGATGTAGAGAAGTAGCCGCCCCTACCGTGGCCGTGGGCAGCAGGGACGGGCGTGTGGGTGCCCCCGGGTCCCTTAAATCTCCAGGCCTGGCTGCAGGCACTGCCCTGCCCTCAGCCACCTGAGGTAAAAATAACTCCTGTCATGTGCAGGAGACGAGAATAAACCGCCACAAACACGCAGTCCTGACCTCCGTCCCAGCAGCTGTACGCGCTGCGCGATTTCGCCCTGCGATGTGTGTGTGTGTGGGTCTGTAGGTGTCTACGCCGCTTTCTACTGTAAACAATCTCCCTCTCTCTCATTCTCTGCTGTGTGCTGTTATTCTATCCTTGATGTTTATGTGCAAGGGAAGAATGTGCGTAATGGATAATTGTGTCAATCTGTGCAGCAGAGAGCCGCTGGTAAATAGTGGAAGGGAAAGGCAAGAAATAGGCCCCACCCTCTCAGTAAACTTCTTCAGTGAATTCCATCTCTTCCCTCTTGCCAGCCAATCAATAGTTACCCAGGGAAGGCTACACAGAGTCAGTCCTACAACACACACACACACACACACACAGGCAGTCTGGACAAGGAGAATTGAAGGATGAAAAGATAAACATCATTTTTTTAAAGAAAAGACCATTTTAAACAAGTATTCTCATTACATTTAAACACATTACATGTAGAACTGTGCCAGCTATGAATTTGGATCCATATTTTCTTTTACATCTTAAAGGGGGGGGGGGGGTTGGCTGATGCTCGTCTCGGTGCTGGAATTAGGCACACTGTTGAGGTCACATGGTTTACTCTGTTTGGGGGGGGGGCACCCTCTTACCAAACTGCTCCCTGGTGTCAGATGAAATGATTCATTCCTTTTCTCGTCAGCACTGTGAAGGGATTTTATCTAGCTCCTCTTCAGCCAGCAGACCGCAGTGAGCCCATTGGAATTGTTTACTGCCGAATGCCTGCCATTCCCCTGGACCAAAACATTAGGGTGCCTTTCATGTTACGCTGCACAACTTCTGTCAACGTTCAGAACAGAAAAATTGCAGTTGGGCGAGTGTCGGTTTAGTCTAACGATGTTCTAGTTTGAGGAATGCGTACAGTCTGAAAAATGTGAAGTATGAAATTTAGTTCCTTTAAAACGATGAAGTGGAACTGAAACCTGATCGCAGCACTGAAATATCTGCAGGCCGCGCGGTTGCAGCAGTGTGCGTCTGAAAGGAAGTCTACCTGGGGTTCGAAAACTGGGCGAACGAGCGCGTGTCTCGCAGAAGTAGCCCATTTATGGATGTAATTGCATTTCACGTTACACAAGCCCTAATCCTTCAACAAAAATATGCAGCCCTTTTCACCACAGATCCTTTTCCAAAACCCATAGAGTTTCTGAAATATGAGTAACCAAGAAGTTTCTTTTCAGTTGACTTTGGCACGTGCTCCATTGTGTCATGCCTAGTTAATTTGGAACGCCGTGACAAAACTATTTTCAGAGCCAGGCAATGGAAGCTTGCACTCTTCAGTGCATGAAGATTTAGAGAAGTGTCATATTTATATTCATTTTTACACTGACTAATGCATTGTGTCTTTGTGCTATACGGTCTTCGTCAGCGCATTGGGCATGTTGGGACTCTAGGTGCGTTTCTCTTGTCCTTGAAAGGTTGTTTAACCAGAGCGGGGGTTCAGTGGCCTCACTGGTGTGTATCTCTAGCAGACCACCTTAAAATGCAGTCAAAGGTTGTTGCAGGAACCGGTTAGACATTCTACATTTCTGAGATAGGAACATGAGCATGTTGCTAATCATTATCCCACAATGGAAGATTTGCGCATGATCACTGACCGTAGC
Organism: Anguilla rostrata; assembly: GCF_018555375.3. NCBI lineage: Eukaryota > Metazoa > Chordata > Actinopteri > Anguilliformes > Anguillidae > Anguilla > Anguilla rostrata. The sequence continues at coordinate 18,774,763 of NC_057950.1, read as the reverse complement.
AGTATGGCTAAAACCATGTTTTTAATGCATGCACTGGTTCAAATATCTACATTATTCTTTCTCTCTGTTTGATCACCCACACTGCAGTTAACGTACACGTATTTACAGAAATGCATGGAAATTGCAATGATAACAGGTTCGTGCGTCAGTGGTTAAAGTTAACCTAAAAACCACTTTCAGTCAACTTTTATTGCTCATCTTTTACTCATGCGTTGCACTTCAGTCCTGGCCTTAGGAATGTCATATTCTGATGTTCTGATAGCAGGCAGCTGGCCCCTGGAGAGTGGTAATCAGTCTCAGAACTGCAAAGTCCAGCAGTTATGCCAGAAAGATAGTTAAGGACCCATCTTCACACATTTCTTCGTGGGATTCTGGATCCCGCTGTGTTGATGCAGCCTTGTCTTCACTAACAGCTCTTCTGTGCTCCGCCTGCTTATGATGAAGTACCGAGTCAAATGGAAAGCCCCTTTAAGCTTGTATTTAGCCTGTTCGGTCAGATAAGTTTTTGCGGGGGTCTTGAAAAGCATTGTTTTGAATGTAGAGGAAGGCAGCTGGATGAAATGAAATGGGGGAAGGGGGTTTTTAGACTAGAATTAAAAAGAAAGAAATTGATTATTGTTCATAGTCACTGTTCTATATTAAGTGTCTAGATAATACTTGTTTTAAAAGGTTTTTCATTTAAAGATGTATATGTATATTTACTTTTCATTCTTCCAGTCTTGGTTTTGTAGTGCGTGGTGTGTGTGTGTGTGTGGGAGAAAGTAACAGCGCATCTCTGTGTAAATAGTTTTCTTGTTCCTGTACGTGTGACGCACTTGTTGGTTCCTGGGATGGGAAATGCTCAGAATTTCACTCTGATGATTGTCCGTGCAGTGCTGGCGTGACTTAAAAGAGTCCGTTTGAATGGTAACCGAGGGGAGCGAGTGGGCCGGCCCGGCCGCTGCTCTGTTTCAGGAAGTGGTGCGGTTTCCCGCTGTAATGCTCGGTGCTGTGCTCTGTGGCGCAGTGCCAGCCGGGTCACACGGAGGAAACGGGGCGCCATGGCGGGTCTGCGTCTCTGGCTCCGGCCCACAGGGCCGGACAGCTTGCTTGCGTTTTGAGGTGGAGGCCCACGGGGGCGATCACATGACCTGCGCTCAGGTTCGCGTCCCTTACAGCAATTGGCCGGCTGCTCGGGCGGTTCTCTGTAAGCTGAGCTGAGCCTGAGAGAGAGGTCTGAAAGCAGGCATCAGCCAGGACTGGAGAGCGAGGCATTGTCCCTGCGCAGGGTTTGCCCACGCTAGTCTAATCTTAAAGCTAGTCACTGCACAGCAAACCCAGCTGAGTTTTGGGCCCTTTGATCTGTGCGGTTAAAGATCAAAACAGGTGAGGTGGACAGACTTAGGGAATATTTTCCAAGCACGGTTTGGGTATACTTAAGGTCTATGTCAAATGTTACTGAATGTCTTTCAAGGATGCACTGCCCAGATTTCAGAGAGAATGAACAGTTCCCTAATGATTTCAGGGGCATGACACTGGGACGATCCATGTGCAATACCACCCTTAGCCACCACATCTGACCCTGTTAAGCATTTATTGGATATTCTGGAATGATGCCTGATTCAGAATTTTACACTTCTATCAACCAGCTAGGTCAAAGTGGACTGCCTTTCCCAGGAAGGAATGCTAAAGCGTTCCACATGCTGGTGGGCACACGCATGCTAAAAGGCTAATAATGTAATGCAATTATTCAACACAGATGTTCGTTTGGAGCTTGAAGCAAATGTTCAGTTTTCTGGAAAACGTTAAAAAGGTTTATGTTTTTTACGCAACTCTGGAAATTTGGTCGACCAACTGATCATAAAATGTATTTCCTTTATGCAGCAGGTTTCTGAATCACTGGCACACCCACTCCAGCACTTTACTGTGTTTTATGTTCTAGAACTCTCTATGGGCCTCTTAACTGCAGAGACCTGATAGAACAGGTCCAAAGGTAATTTTTTTTCTTTCCCTAAAGCAACTTGGGGTGCTTATTTTAATTTTTTTGACACAAATTTTTTCTTTTTTCCACTCATGTCTACAAAACATTCTGGCATTTTATTCCACTTGCGTTATATGTTTTCTGTCTGAAATAAAAGGTAAAGGTGTGTAACAAAAAGGCTGATAAAACTGCCACCGCTCGTTTTGTGGAAGTTGGGTGCGGAGGTTAGTCAAACCCAGAGAGCGTCCTCACGGTGTGAGAGGGCCGGGATCATTCCGGTTACATATTAGCAGACTGATAGCACCGGAGAGCCAAACAAACCCTCCCCTGCGGGTACAGGACCCCACAGCTCCCTGACCGAGTGAATGAGATTCATTGTCTGTCCCTGGTAGTTGTTGAATAATGACTTGCTTGTACATTTGAACAATGGCTGTCCAGGATAAAGCACAACATGCGATATGAGGCTTATTTGTCGACGTTCCATAAAATGGTGGCTAGCGCACACCAGGAATGTTACTTACCCTGCCCAACTTTGAGCATGTTTAGCCCTTGAATTATTTTTCGTTTCCGCTTGTTATCAGCGCCAGGAAAGGGAAGGCATAGTTTACTCGGACCCTTTGAAAGCTCCGGAGGGCTGGCCCTTTAAATTCTCTCCGGCTACAGTTTCTTAAAATGGTCACATGCATGTGGAAAAAAAACAACATTGTTAGTTAATTTTTTTTTTGCTGGTCAAAATGTATCATCGCTAGTGCACAGATGGCTTGAAGCTGGAAAGAGAGCGGCGAGTCTGTCGGTGAAAACACATCTTCATTTTTGTGTCTGTCCCCTGCTGCAGGATGGGTTACACAGCGTCGGATAAACTTGCGCTAATCCTCCAGCATTACGGCGCGGTTCGCGGTTCTGCGTTGTCTGACGGCGGAGCCCCCGTTCAGCTGTCGACTGCCTGTTGCTACGCGAGCCCCTCGCTGGCAGATGCACAGTGGAGACCGAACACAAATCTAATTTAGCGGTTTAAATAAATGGAGCATTTTGTTGGATTTAGTGTGATTAGTATCTCTAACAGCTGCCACAGGTGGGCTTATAAAACTCTCCGCTGGCAAAGTAGCTCGGGCGAAGAACCGGCATGTTTTTAAATGGAGTCAAATGCTGCTTTGAATAGCTGCCTTCATGATGGCTAGCATAAATATTTAAATTTTAAAATAAAAACAAAAAAGCTTGTAAAGAACATTGAAGAAAATTAGCTCTTTTTGATCGATGCATATTGCACGTTGGCCTAAACTTTATATTTAGGAATTTAGCCTACACTCTTATCCACAGCAACTTTTTAAACACATCTTTCATATTATTTTATATACATACTATCTGTTTATAAATCTGTATTTTTACTGGTGCTGTTCAGGTTAAGTACCATGCTCAACTATACAGTGGCAGTCGCCAAGGAGATGAAAACGAAGCTGATCACAAATTTGTGAAAATGATCTCAAACCATGTCTAGAGACGTGTTTTTGTTCTCGTAAACAAAGGCTGAGAGGAGCGTGACAGGGCCTCTGTGGTGATCTTTAAAACAATGAGCTTTATGTTTTTGACCCCATGACTGTCAAAACAGGTGTCACGACTCGTGTGGCGTCTCATAACCTACGTGATCATGAGCGAGTTATTTTGGACTGTCTGTGGGCGTTGCCATAGGTATAACTGTTGACCAATCGGATGGTCTTCTCTGTATTCTTATCCTTGAAAGTTCCACATGCCAGCTGCTAGCATTGAAGCATTCTAGTGGGATGTGTATAGTGAAAATTTGTAGAGGGGTTTGTAGCTGACCAAGTGCAGTTTCAGTAGACGTTCAGAAGCCTGGGAAACTCCTGTTACTCACTGGAACCTCTTGTAGTTAAGAATCGTGGAGAATGGAAATCCCCCGAGGGGCCGATCGTCTGGGCAGTCTGTAACAATGTCTGGCGTGGCTGGCTGTGATGTATGTGTGGGCCTGGCTGTCTGAGCCTCTTGTGCGTGCGGGCATGGCTTGTTGACCCCGCCCCTTCCCGTCCTGCAGGTGTGGTGGAGGGTGACCTGGCCGCCGTGGAAACGTACAAGTCATCGGGGGGCGACATTGCACGGCAGCTGACGGCGGACGAGGTGCGTCTGTTAAACCGGCCCTCGGCCTTCGACGATGGCTTCACCCTGGTGCACCTGGCCATCCGCTTCCAAAGGCAGGATATGCTGGCTGTGCTCCTCACCGAGGTAAAGCCAAGGGGAGAAAGGGCACCTGCCGAAACTGACACGCCCACAGAGGGATGCGCAGCCCTCAGATTGGTAGTTCATCTTCAGTTAGCTTGAGTTCCCATGGTGATGCTATGGAGCAGCAGTGTTGGATTCCAGTCCTGGAGGACCAGATTGACTGTACATTTTTGTAGTTTCCTTTTAGTCAGCAGCCAGTTTAGGCCTTTGAACCAAGGTGCATGAACACTTTCGCCTGCTAGTGGGTTGGTTTAATGACTTAAGTTCTGAATGAAACCAGCTGACCCTCCAGGACTAGATACACTCCTGTTACAGAGTATATAAGGCTCACCAGAATAGCATGTAGCACCATTTTCCTGATTGACATGCTGGAAAGGTGGCTTATTAACTTCACATTTAGAGTAAATCAGAAAAGGCCATCATTTATAATTTTGATACTTAAAACTGAAGAGAAAACTGGATTTTATGGAGGGATGAAGGGCGTGTAAGACTAACAGCCTCCTGAAGAAGCAACCCTCTGTAATGCTGTTCAGCCGGAGTGCCTACAGTACGTCTTCCTGGATGTTAGCTGGGTTGGCTCGCGCAGTTAGCGGTAAATACGGGATTACTCAAATTGCTACCTTGTTGGCCCTTAGGAGCTGGCGTTGGCACAGAGTGGATTAGGCCAGTTTGGCAGATGATTATTAGCGAGTGCCTGGAAGGTCTTCTGCCCATTCTTCTTGTCTTCAATGTGAAAACACACAAACCACGGCTTCGCAAGCTATCCTTCCCCCTCCCCAGGATTACTGCCTGTCATTCTAAGCAAAATTGCATTTCCCCAGGTGTAATGAGCTCTTAATTTATCTCTTGCCACGTCAGTGATCTGCCCTTTGATGCCACATTATAAATAGTTGCCATGGAGAATGAATATCCAGTAATTGGGTCTGTGCCAACGTGCTCATTTTGTGTTCTGAGGCAGGTCTTTTGAAAAGGGGGATGAAAGCAGTGAAATTTGATTGAATAGCAGTCTAACAGGTGTACTTAATGGCAGACACACACACACAGGTGCTGAAAGGTAGGGAGTCTGTAACTTCTGCCTTTGAAAAGTGGTAGAAAGCCAGTGATAAAGAGCCAAGTGGATTTCCAGCCATTATCTTCATGAAGGTGCTGCAAAATAGCATTTCTGTGCGTGTTTTCAGTTGCCTTTGCTGTAGCTAAAGCCACCATACATAGTGTAATCCAGCAGCTGTTAGCCCTAATGGGGGGGTAGGGAGCTCTAAATTAATAATAGAAGCTAAATCAGGGCTGCCCAACCCTGTTCCTTGAGATCTACTGTCCTGTAGGTTTTGAGTTCATTCCTAATTATGTACACCTGATCCTACTAATTAGCAGCTCAACGAGATCTCTGGCTGTTGAATGAGGTGTGCATTGTTAGGGTTGGACTGAAAACATACAGGATGGTAGACCTCCAGGAACAGGGTTGGGCATCCCCGAGCTGATCCATGAAGAGTCTCTCCTCTGATCTGGTATCGGTGATTGCTCTTATTAGAAGGTCATACGGTTGAGCCTAAACCGCGAAGAGTCTCTCCTGTGCTGACTGCTCTTATTGGAAGGTTTATGTGGTGTCATTGAACCAGTGAATGACCTGTCTGAAAAGTCTGCTGTCTCAGGCACAAAGCACCCTGCCCTTTAACCCTGTTAAGAGTAGGTTTTTTTGGAATGTTTCCCCCCCCCCCAAAATTCTAAGTCAGTGTTCTAGAACTCCATTGCTTTCGATTATCAGAAGTGATTATCACATCAGCATTAGAATGTTCAGTTAAGAATATTCTAATCACACATCTGTGATCTCACACCCTAAAGGGTTAAGGGCCCTCCTTACACAGACAGGGGTGCGAGAGGGGGGGCTCACTGCCGTGTCTCTCCCCCCCCCAGGTGTCCCAGCAGGCGGCCAAGTGCATCCCGGCCATGGTGTGCCCCGAGCTGACGGAGCAGATCCGCAGGGAGGTGGCCGCCTCCCTGCACCAGCGAAAGGGCGACCTCGCCTGCTACTTCCTCACCGACCTCGTCACTTTCACCCTGCCCGCAGGTGCCCCGCCCCCCGGCCCGCCCACACCGCCACGCCTCCTCAACCACAACGCATTTCTGTCCTGCAAGAGTCCGAACTCTTACAATGCGTTCATTATTGAGCCAGAGAATAGGGCCTTGTGTTCGCGAGCGTTTAGCATGCACGTTACACAGCTGGGGCAAAAATATTTGACAACACTAAAAATTTCTAGTTTCCCATTAACAAGTTTTTTGTTTTTTCGTTTTTTTTTCCCTCCTGCGGAAATGTATGTTTCACTTCTGGAAATGATTAGCATGTGAAGTCGCAGGAGAAGTAACTGCTGTACTGATCTGGCCAAAAATGTCTGAACTGTCAGTGAAATAACCATGGTGAACATTTAGCTTGCTTTAGCAGCAGGGTTTGATTTAAAGGGAGAATGTGTAAAAAATGCCTGTTTTCCCATTACCTCAGTAAGCCTGCACTCAGGTCCAGAGCATGGCCAGAAGCCAGTTAGAGAGACCAGGCCTGCCTCGTTCATTCATGGACATTGTACATGACACATTTATTTTGTTTTTATATATTTTTAAATGAAAACCATTGTTTGTTGATTGCAGATATTGAAGACCTTCCCCCTGCAGTTCAGGAGAAACTCTTCGATGAAGTGCTGGATCGGGACGTACAGAAAGGTAGGAGGGCACCTAAAACAACACTTAAGACCCCAAATTAACTTTTTTGACACTTATTTGTCACAAGAGCCCCGCCCATTATTTAAAAATGACCAACTGGCACCACCTTTGCATTAATGTTACCCATAAAGAAAAGGCGGCACACTGAAGCAGTTTTAATTGAGGCCTTACCAATCCCTTGGCTCGTGGTGTAAGTAGGCCGATAGAGTTTTAGGATGTAGGCTTATTGGATATCGCGTCCCTGCCTGGAGCGTTGTGATGCGGCTGGCGTGAGGTACCGGGGCACCATGTGACCCACTTACCCGTCTAAAGCAGGCCGCAGGGGGGGCGTTCCGGTTGGTCGGAGGAAGTGAATGGGCGTGTAAGCGATGCGTTCTCCACCCCGCAGAGCTGGAGGAGGAGTCGCCCATCATTAACTGGTCCCTGGAGCTGTGCACGCGGTTGGACAGCCGGCTGTACGCGCTGTGGAACCGCACCGCCGGGGACTGCCTGCTGGACTCGGTGCTGCAGGCCACCTGGGGCATCTACGACAAGGACTCTGTCCTGCGCAAGACCCTGCACGACAGCCTGCACGACTGCTCGCACTGGTGAGGGCGCGGCCGCGGCCAGAGTGCGCCTGTGCGTGGCGTTTTACACACCGCTTCTCCGCCGTGTGCTTCCCAGTCTACCCTGGGATTCGGCTTTCTGCAAAGGCAAGCCTGGGACAGCTGCGCCAGGGAAAAGCCCCCTGGGTGGCTAATGAAGAACAGACTGGCTGTGATGTGCTGTGCTGGGTTGATAGCGATGGCTCTGATTGGGTGAATAATTTGTGCTGTACTGGTGTGACCGCGGTGGCTCTGATTGGGTGGATGAGCTGACTGAGCTGTGCTGATTGGCTGCAGGTTCTACATGCGGTGGAAGGAGTGGGAGTCGTGGTACTCGCAGAGTTTCGGCCTGCACTTCTCTCTGCGGGAGGAGCAGTGGAAGGAGGACTGGGCCTTCATCCTGTCCCTGGCCAGTCAGGTACGCTAACGCACGTGCACGCACACACACTAAACACACACACACACACACACACACACATACACACACACACACATACACACACTAAACACACATGCACACACTAAACACACACACACACACACACACACTAAACACACGTACACATACACACACACACACATACACACACTAAACACACATGCACACACTAAACACACACACACACACACACTAAACACACGTACATGCACACACATGCTAAACATGCACAGGCACGCACGCACACACGCCCACACATACACACACACACACACGAACACACACAAAACACACATGCTAAACATACACATGCACACACACGCACTAAACACACAAAACAGTACACGCTAAATGCACATACACACACACACACACACACACACACACACACTAAACGCATGACGTGAGCCAATGCAGTGGACTTTACATAGACTTCAGAAAGAGATGAAAGAAGCCCTTGCCTTTGAGAGCACCTCTGACATGGGAGCAGAGCATTGTGTACGACTTTAACAGCACTGCCATGTTGGTTCAGCTGTTCTAAAGGCTAACTGACAGGAACAAGGCTAATTGCACTGACGGGGGACTCGGTCCTCTAATGTTACCCGTCTCACTGGTTCTGTGAATCTTTTTCAGATCCGTCTGTCTAATGTCTGGTTAGCACGTGTCTGCTAATCCAGTATGCGCTGGTTGTTTTAATAAGAAAACAATTTAAATGTGACATGATCAACAATTGAAAGATTCTAACTTGATCTAAATTCTGCGGTTGTTGGTAGCCACAGTCGCGGGGGACATGCAAAGCGTAATTTAACTGTAGTCTTCTGAAATTTGAATACAGAGGCTCTTTACAGACCGGTCTTTCCTGAAGTGAACTGGTGCCAGTATAGAGTTGGAGATCACTGGCAGTGCAGCATAGCATAAATCCCTTTTCACACGCTGCTGGCTACTGGGTCAGGCGCACATTTTGTTCTTTAAACTGGTAATTGCTCCAAATCTGTTTTCTGTTTACTTGATGCACAGTCGCGCAATTATGAGACGATGACTCATTTGTACCAGTCAGCAGCTGTTTCCGTCTCCGTTGCTGTTTTTCCTCTTATTCAATTTGCCCAAATTGTGCGGCGTTTGCTCGTTAGCTTGCTAATTATTTCTGGATGGGAATGGCGCTCTGCTCAGTTAGCCCTCTCCGTTCTGTCCGCTCGCTCCCTGGAGCAAGAGCGCGGCTGAAGACCGGTTAATCTGCAGACTCTACGGGGTGTAAGTGCAGACATAAAATGCTCACGTTTCCCAAATTGAGTTTTAACCGCAGTCTGTGCCCTCTTCGTCCTCGGAGACTGTGCAGTGTTTCATCAGCAGGCGATTAACAAGTTAAAAGCATTGTCTGTGTAATGATAAAATAGATTTTTACTAGAGATAGAGAGGGATGAGAGGGGATTCTGTCACTCACGGAACAGATAAGACAAGTGATTATAAAATAATTAATCGATTCATTTTTAATCTAGCAAAAATAATTAAAACTGGTTGAGAGCAGTAACGAGCTTTAAGGTCCAGTTCATGGAAATGTACTGTCAGCGTGTTTACATCTAAGTGTGGTGTAAAATATTAGTCCATTTTCACTGAACATTTAAATATGTGAATCGTTTTCAAACCAGACTCCATTTAATATTGTATAAATGTGATGTGTGATTGAGCTAATTGTTGGTATTTATTATTTTATATTAAATCTCTCTTTCTCCCTCCCCCTCTTTCTCTCTCTCCCTGCAGCCAGGAGCCAGTCTGGAACAGACTCATATTTTTGTTCTTGCACATATTCTTCGTAGACCAATCATAGTTTACGGAGTGAAGTATTACAAGAGTTTCCGTGGCGAAACACTAGGGTACACTCGTTTTCAAGGTGAGTGGCATAATTTGAACCTAAATGTTGGGGTACTCTCATTTTCAAAGTTAGCGGCTTCATTTGTAGCTAAATGCTGGGTTACACTCATTTTCAAAGTTAGCGGCTTCATTTGTAGCTAAATGCTGGGTTACAATCATTTTCAAAGTTAGCGGCTTCATGTATGTTCTTACAGAGAATTTAGCACATTCACCCGTGATCCATGCTGCAGGGCGCTCAGAGTTTTAAAATTTTGCCCTGCATGTTTTAAAGAGAGTTTAATGAGACGCACCTGGGGATGGGAATCCTAGTGAGCCAATCAGAAAGCAGGCCCTGTGAAAGCAGCCTGGCTCCTAAATGACCCCCTTTAAAAACACACTCTGCCACCAGAGCTCCAAACGACCAGCGAGGAGCTCCAGCACGGGCACACACTGGGCTATTGTTCCCGGGAAACGGGGGGAGGAAACTGCAGTCTGATCTGTCCCCCGATTCTCATCTCTGCTTCAGCTATTTGTGCTGAAAAAAGTTTACTTAAGTGCTTCTGTTGAAAGCCAAAACATGAATGGCCATGTGGTGGGAAAAAAAGAGTTACCACTTCTCTGTGGAGCATTAGTTAAGTGTGCAGGTTTTTCATTTGTTTTTTCCCCAAATATGACTCTTTCAGTGTTCTTTGCTCCAAGACCTTTTTGGACTGCGTGTATTTGTTCTGTTCTGTTGTACACCGTTACTGTACCAAAGCTTTTATACTGCCCACTGCAGGTGAATTTGGCTCACTACAGTTTCTTTTGGAGACTTTGTTTCTTGCATAAGTAACATGGGATTTTATGTTTTAACCAATTATTGAGCTGCCAATCAGAAGTGGGCATGAATATCCATTACAGAACTGACACAGTCAGTCCTCTGGTTCTCATGTTTAGCAGTGACATATTTGATTGTAGATTTGGGGGGAAAAGTAGGTGCATTTCAGTATTTAGCGTCTTAGTGAATAAAAATGAAAGTGATTTTGCAGGGTCTCTAACTTGGTCACAGAATTTGGGAAGAGCTCAATCAAGCGCTAACACTGAAGCCCCAGAAGCCCTCTTGGACTGGATCTAACATTTTTACCCCCCATCCCCTCAGGCGTGTACCTGCCGTTGCTGTGGGAACGGAGCTTCTGCTGGAAGAGCCCTATCGCTCTTGGCTACACAAGGGGCCACTTCTCCGCCCTGGTTGCCATGGAGAACGAAGGCTACGACAATCGAGGCGCCGGCGCCAACCTCAACACTGACGATGATGTCACAGTCACCTTCCTCCCACTGGTGGACAGCGAGAGGAAGTTATTACACATACACTTCCTGTCTGCACAAGAGGTGAGTGCTCCTGCATGAACCTGGGAAGCTAAACAAGGTTTTAATGTTTCAAACATCCAGTGCGTTTCAGCTGTAAGCTGGGAAATAGAGAGGAAGATGGACATCCAAAAGAAATAAATGTGTGAATGCCTTCAGTGTAAATTGAACGCATATCCAGTGCAAGATAAACCATTCATGACACCATTAATGTTGTTTTGAAAACCGTTTTTAACCTTTTCAAATGTTCCCTTAAAAGTCATGGTCCTGCCTCCCTCTTGCTTTTCCCACTGATAAATGTGAAATATGTGACCTCTCAAATAAACAGTTACAGGGGAAATTGTAAATCAGGTCCATTTACAGTTATAAATATATTTGCCCTCCATATTGAAAGCCAGATGCAGTCAGAAGAATCCAGATTTGAAGTTCTCATGGCTGCAGTGGCCTAATGAGATTAGTTGACATAGTCGTAGATTAACAGTAATTCTGAGCAAAGAGCTCTGCTTGTTGAGCATGACTCTGTCTCTGTGGGTTTCATGAATTGGATGCACCTGGAGTGTATAGACTCACAGTAGTTTTAGAATTTGGTATTTGTACTTTTCGTTCTTGGTTAGTATAGTTCACTTGCTCTAGTGCTTGAGTGACAGTGCGCCTTTACTTGGGGAGCGTTGTTTCGGGGTCTGTTGCTCATATAAGTCAGGTGAATGCGTGTTTTTCCTGTGTTGTAACTCACTGGATGAGAGCATCTCCGAATTGAACGTGATGTCATGCAGTGACCTCATGGTGGGAGTGTAAGAGCGTAACGATCCTCAGTGTGGCGTCGTTTTGAGCGGGTGCGTTGTCTTCCTCAGCTGGGGAACGAGGAGCAGCAGGAGAAGCTGCTGCGTGATTGGCTGGACTGCTGCGTGACGGACGGCGGGGTGCTGGTGGCCCTGCAGAAGAGCTGCCGCCGGAGGAACCACCCCCTGGTCACCCAGATGGTGGAGAAGTGGCTGGACGGCTACCGGCAGATCCGGCCCTGCCCCACGCTCTCCGACGGCGAGGAAGACGAGGACGACGACGATGAGTGAAGGGGAAGGTATCCACGAGTGTGTATCCCCCCCCCCCAGCTGGACAAAACAGAGATGCACAGTGGGGTGAAAAAATGGTCATCGTTCGCCATCTTACAGAAGTACTCAGAAAGGAAACTGTACAAAAATCCACGCAAACCTTTAAATAAGAGGACAAACTTAAGACTGAGGGAACTATGTTTCTGCAAAACAGAATTTGAAATTAAGGATTCTGATTTCACAGAAATCACGGTTCATCTTTAAAATAAAATCCCTCTCCCCTCCCCGTATATAAACCCTTATCCATTAATATAATGCATGCGGTTATTAAAGAACTTGCATAATAGGAAAATACCAGCATCAGAAGGAACATGGAATCTTTGTATTAGTTCATTGTGGGCACTTAAAAAAAAGCACATTTTTTTTCTCAAATAACGTTCTTTAGATTTTGGAAATTGTTTTCCGTTTTAAGTTGACGATTCAACTGACTCACTTTTTTTGGGGGGGTAAAATCCAGCGTGGCATCCCTGCATATCCCTGCTCTAGTCCACTGTCCCACGAGGATATTGTATAGTATGGACACTTAATACTCGTACTGCACATTTATTAAAGAGGATTTCTATAAATTATACAACTTGCTGAATCAAAAGGACATTTATGAAGTTAAGAGGAGGAATACCCCATTTCAGCATAAAGATCATATTAGAGATCACCGTCGTTCGATTCTTTCTTCTGCCCACCTTGGAAGTCCTTTTTATTCTGATTATGAATTCCATGAGGAGGTACTCTTTTGGTCCTCTGTGTTTGGTCACCCCCAATTTTATGTTGGTTTAACTGTTAACCCAGATCTTGAAATTTATGTTTCACACAAAAAATATATAATTCTTGCTGTGACGAAAACAAATCTGTACAAGTTTACTTGCGTTTTGTGTGATTGAGTACCTCATTTTGATGTTACAACTTTTGGTGCTTACTTTGGGCTGGGGGTGGGGCGGAGAGAAGAGTCGCCTGACACATTCTCCATTCAAAACATTAATTAACATTAAATTATAATCACTTCGTGTCCCTCTCGTGTTGTCATATTTCTGCTTTTCACTATTTTTTTAACGTGTTCCATCACCACACCATCCTGCATATTTTTAGTCCTGTTTCCTTTTAATATGCATCCTCTTTGTTTTTGTGTTAGATTGAGTTTGAAATTAATGGATTATAATTCAACACTTGACAACGGTGACATTAACCAAAGCAAAGCCAAATCAGGTGTTTCTCTGTGGAGTGGGTTCAGTGTTTTGGTTCTGGTTCTGGTTCTGGTTCTGTTCCTTCAGCCCGTTCCACAGATTGAACATCACTGGCCTGTTGCTTTGTTTTTTAATGCATTAGATGTAAAGTCTGTCTGAGCGCTTGGGTAATCTATATTACCTGGTCATTTTCTATATTTGGGGAAGGATCTGGGTTAAGGAGAAACGGACGGGTAACTATGAATGACGACATTCAGTGTCATTTTTAACCAAACAATAAAATAACTGCTGTACAACAACAGGGAGAAACCATTGCCTTTTCTTAAGCATGTAGATGATTTCTTATTAGCATTCAAAGCCAGAAAGCATGTTGCTTTGATACTTAATTTGGAAATCAGCTGGGTCTTAAAATAGTTTTTGTCGCTGTTGGTACGAGACGCGTCCCAACATGCTCTCTGAATGTATTTGGCAAATGTCAGAAATGGTGTGCGGCACACGCTTCTCGTGATAGGCCCATCTGTCGGACACGGGCCGTACATGTGATATACAGCTCCTCAATCACACAGTCCGTACATGTGATATACAGCTCCTCAATCACACAGTCCGTACATGTGATATACAGCTCCTCAATCACACAGTCCGTACATGTGATATACAGCCCGTCTATCAATCCGGCTGGTGTGCTGCCAGATGAGTAGTGTTGTCTGGACTTGAGCAGTAGCATATACGATGGTATATGCTACTGTTCTCCCTAGATTGGCAATGTTTACACACTGGTTCTCTAACTCGGTCCTGGGGGATTCCTGCTGGTTTTTGTTCCAACCACAATTGAAAACACTTCATGTTTTCAGGGATTATTTATTCACTTAAGCCACATTATATCACAAATAGCTATGTATGCCATGAAAAATAAAAGTCCCTTATTCACATTGTGCATATTGTGCTATATTGCAAATGATTACAAAAAAATAATTTAACTGATCAAATTAAAGATTAAAGAACCACCATATTAACATGCATGCTTGTCAGCAGTTGCATATCAATTAAATTCGATCTGTGTGCCACTTTTTATAGACGCACTGTCACAAAGACATTTTACAGATTTTAGATTTTACGTCTTTCGGATGACGTTAAACCGAGGTCCTGACTTGCTTGGTCATTAAAGACCACATGACACTCGTTGCAAAGAGTGGGGGGTTCCCTGGCTACATTCCCAACCTGGCTCTCTCAGCCTGCCAGCTAATCATCCCCTGATTTAACTGACTAAAAATGCTCTCCTTCTCCACCTTAGCTAATGTGTGGGGAGTGTTCTGGCATAAAATGGCTGCTGTGCATCACCCAGGTGGGTGCTACACATTGGTGGTGGGTGAGGTGAGTTTCCCTTGATCACTGTAAAGCACTTTGAGCATCTGGAAAAGTTTTATATAGAAGCAATGATTCATTCATTCTAATATTTTACAGGTAAAGCAGGAAATGGGGAAAGTCTGAACAAAAATGTGAGGTTTCTTCCAGGAGGGTAGAAAGCTGGGGAAGATCCAGATTACGGAGGGGAGCCCATCCTCAGCTGGCCAGCCCAGCATCCATAATTAAAGCTGGGTAAACTGTAATAGAGAGGTAATGGGGAATAGAGTAAGTCACTGTGGTTGGACAAATTATAGCCCAGAGCATTAGGCTCACTGCTAAAATAGACAGTCAAAGCAAAAAATAAATAAATACAAATAAGAGAGCCGGGCAATACATCTACTTAAGGTTATGTCACCCACTGCTTAAACCTGGGATGTGTCCAAAACTGCTTATTTGCCTACTGTTGAGTACACAAATTGTATACAACTTGTATGCAACTTGTATACTCAATAGGCAAGTAAGCTGTTTCGAACACGGCCATCGTCTCATCGAGATCTTTGCAAGGCTTCAAAAGTTGGCAGTGCTTTGGTTTGAGTCTTGGTGTGGCCTGCCAAATGCAGGTTAGATTCTTAGTCATGTTCATAGACGACAGAATGAATGTGTACCATGCCAACGCTGTTTGAATGTACATACAAGTGCCAACGCAAAGGAAACGCCAACCATAGTATCACTGAAGTCCCCGAGGGAACGTTCTTGATGAAACTGCCAACTCACGCCCTGGACTGATATTTACATTCAAATTCAGTTTCTTGGAAATTTTGCCTTGCATCTCAAACCAATGCGTGCATGTCACAATTGAGCATTCAAACACAGCTGCCCTCGGCATTTTCCTCTGAATTAACCTCTCTTCCTCATAAACCATCAACAGGTCCCGCAGTCTTAATCACTTTGAGCATTCTGAGATGTTAATCGCTCAATTGCCCAATTAACCACACCTGTGTGGAGGCACCTGCTTGCAATATTCTTTTTATCTCCCATTTACCCAAGTTTATTTTGGCAGGTACTTATAGCTTTCCAAGAACATTTCTGTCAGCTGTCAAGACAAATAGGAATGCCTCTGTTTGAGGCTCCTAAAGAATAGAAACTGGAAGTTCAAAGGAAGCAGCAGTACTTGTAATTTTGGGCAGAGTTCCAGTAAAAAAAAAAGGCTTATACTCAAGAACAATATTTGTTTTAGGTTTATTTAAATTTAGTTATTGAATTATGAGAGATGAGACCTTGAGGGCTATGCAATACTTGCCGCACATAATCTTCCACCACACCTTGGTAGTTGAAAAAAAAAAGTGTGTATACCAACAGTCAGCATTCTCTGTTGTCCTCTGGAGCACGGTTCCCCCAGCGACGCCCTTTCCCCGCCCTCTGTTTGAGGTTGCCATGATGATCTTGTTATAGCAGTGTGTGAAATCATGAAAAAAAACAGCACCTGTCCCAGGAGGTAGAGTGTGAGCTATTTGAACCCACCCATTACTGTCGTCATGGCGATACCTGCAGTGGAGCGCTCCAGTGCCAGGTGTGTTTGCAGCTCAGCTCTGCTCTTTCCTTGTATAGCATGAATCTCAAACTCAAGTCCAGGAGGGATGCAGCGTCTGCTGATGTTTGGCATGTTTCAGAACTTAGCCAAGTCCAAAACTTAAGTCACTGATTGGATAAAGCAGGGGGGTCCAACATTATCCGAAAAGGGCCAGTCTGGGTGTAGGTTTTTGTTTTAGCCCAGCACTATGACACCTGCTTCAACTAATTAATTAATCATGTTCTTAAAATCAAGACCTTCATAAATAGAATCAGGTGTTTTAGTGCTGGGCTACAACGAAAAAACCGCCACCTACACTGGCTCTCTTAGGATAAGATTGGACACCCCTGTTCTACAGCACCAATGATTATCAAGTTCCCTGTTCATTTCATTGCACCCCCTTGTGGAAAATGCACTTACATAAACCACAAAGTAGGCGTTCATTAAAAAGGCATGGTTCATTCTATTGTCATACTTAAAAGACTATCTCTTATGCAGAGTAAACAAATGGCAAAATAACTATCCTGAAGAATTTAAATATAATAAATGCACATATATATGTAAAATACCTGGATGCATTGTAAAATGCAGACAGTAATATCAGAGTTCAGACATTTAAATTTGAGGGATTAAGAAATGAGAAATGCTTTACAAAATAAGCAGAAATACAGAAGATCATTACTTGCATAGATGATGAATTCAAACTATATTATCAAAGCTCACATCAGAATAAACCATTAAGACACGGACATCAACATGGTACAATTTAAGAAGTGTATTTTTATTTGAACTGCACTGAATGCTAAATGTTCACCTTGTACAAGAAACAAATACAAATACTCACACTAAAAACCAAACATACTGCCGACGGTCTCCTCGCACTATTGTTGGGACACTAGAAGTATTATGCTATTGCTCAGAGAGTACACAGCGCCCTCCAAGAGCTCCAATGGGCTTTCATTTAGAACAACAACAAAAAAGGGGTGGTTCACATGAGACAATGTTATAAGAACAGTTTAAGCAATACAAATCTAGCAGAACTGCAAAACTTTAAACACCAGAAACATAGGATGTTTATTTTTTATAAAAATACCACAATGGAGGAACAGGATGTGGTAGAAGAGAAAATATCCAAACTTTTTTTTTCCTTTTCTTTCTCAGACAATATTTTGAAGCAAAAAAAAAAAAAACAAATCTGCAAAATGTGTTTTCCTGAGTCAGTTTAGAAATGAACTTTAATTTAACCCTTTCCTGCCCAGACAGTTGTAATGGTATTTTCAGTGAAGAACCATTTAAAAACCTCTGTGACTCTCAGTCTCTGAAGAAAGAGTCATGCCCACATGTATCTTAAAAAGAAACTGGGGCCATCCAAAAAATATTAAATTCAGATATTTGGAAATTTAGTGAAAGCACCTTTAAAAAGGCTGATACTTCCAAAAACTGAAATAATTCCAACAGTCACTTGGTACATCAATTTCTGTACAAACCTAAACACTGAATGCATGAGAATACCAAACACTGACCACAGAAATCTGTCAATATTCAGAGAGCACACACCTCTTGACATTATAGGATATTTGAGATATCAGAGTTAGACATTTGTGGGTGGAGGAATCTGATGAAAATAAATCATTCTGTCTTGGGGGATGGGAAATCTCCACCCTTAACCCCACCTGCTGTGATGAATGTACATTCATAGAACTACACACTGAGCTCCATGGACAAGGAAAGGGTCAAAGTTCATGCCATAGATTGCCCCTTTACTTCCTTCTCCTGTTGTCTGATAAATATATTTTTTATAACTTTTTTTTCATATTTTTCACATTGAAAAACAAAATACAAATAGTTGTTTTTGGGATAAAAAGCGGAATAACAGATGTGAAAGACACATTTACTGGAAAAAATAAAACATGATGAGAGGGTCAGGGGCTCCAAGTTAGGGGCGGGGCTTAAGATTGTAGAGGTGGGGCAAAGTCAGTAACAGGTGATTTTCTTGTTCTGCAGAGCTCTCTGGTTGGTACATAAGGAAACACACACTCACTCCTACAAGGTGGGGAGAAGGTGGAGCATGGCTCATATAGCAGCCTGCCCCAACTGCATGGTATTGACAGGCATTTCCCCAAAAAAGTAATAAAAAATAAAAATAATAATGCATCTTAAAAGAACAAGTATATACTTATGACCCTTGTACCATTGACATGACCTCTTGTGGTGAAACCATGTTACTGCGTCCCTTTGATGGATCCAGATGGAGACAGACGGACATACATACAGACATACGGAACCAAATGCAGTACCCTCGGGGCGAGGGCAAAAAAATATATATATATCGAAAAGGAACCGATATGAAATAGTAGAAATCTGTGGAACGTGCAGTGTCTCTCAGCAGGAGATTTCACTGTCTCTGGTCCCGCCTTGCTGTGGGAACGGCCCCTGGTTTAGTGCTATTGCTCGGTTAGGTGCTCTCTGGTGTCGCTGTGTTTAGAGGGCTGGTTGGGCGATGGAGCCTGGGACGGGTGTGTGCCAGAGGGCAGGGTATGGGCGATGGGCAGTCCTCCCGGCACCATACCTTCCATCGTCCCGGGGATCCCTCCCGGAGCCACGCCCACCAGGCCGGGCGGGTACCTGCACGACAAGAATGCAGTCAGGGTCAAAGTGCAAGTCTCAGGGCTGCCGGGTGGCTCATCCTGTTAGGGCACTGATCTAGTGCGTGGATGAGCTCCACGGTCTGGTATGAAATCTGGACCATGGTCTGGTATGAAATCTTGTGTAAAACTGAAACCTCCTTGAGTAAGGAGGTATAGAGGATGAAAGGCACACAAGGAGCTGACTATCTGGTTACTATAGATGATCTCTGAGCATGCTTATGAGTGCAGGTCAACCTAGTTACTATAGAATATCTGTGTTTGTGCTTGAAGAGCAGCACAGGGTCTTGGGCAGCAGCTGGCCATGTGACTACTATAGGGAATCTGTGTTTGTGCTCAGAGAGCAGCACAGGGACTTGAAAGAGTCTGGAGATTATTATAGACCTCTGAGATGGAAGACATGCCAAGTACTATACCACAAAGCTCAGAAGAATGGTAAAACTGGAGCTAGTTAAAAAAGGGAAAAAAAGAAAGAAAAGTGCTTTTCATCAGTCCAAACTCAAACAATTCTCAGTGATAACACCAGTAAACACCACGGTAAAAAAAAGTCAAAAAGCATTTGGAAGTAGACATGAGAGATAATCACAGCACACATGTTCTTCTAGAGAGCTTTTACATCTGAAGTGTACAAAAGCACAAGGGGCAGGAGTAGAGGGGACTGAGCAGATGATCATGACTCCAGGAGTGGTCTGAGTCTGTGCTCAGCTCCAGACCATGTCATGGAAGGTTTACAGAATGGAACTGATGCCTCTGCTGCTTGGGAAGTGTACGGTCCTCTGTATGGTTCAGCCGCTCTTAACATTCGCCCTTAAGATGGACTGTGGTTTTGCAACCTGAGCACAATGGCAGGTCAAAAGGACCGTGTTTGCCATCCAATCTAGAGCCAGAACAAGAGGAAGCGATGGAAAAACGAGCATACTGACGACGACACACTGACCTCAAACCTGAATAACGGCCCTGGTTCTATTTTACACAGGCTCTGATAGACTCTCCAGCAGCAGAGAAACGCTGCATTTCCATGAGCTGCTAATGAATCCGTGTTTGGCATTGTGCTTGCACAGTTCTTTCTCTGTCAGGTACAGGGTGGTTCTGGGAAAGGTTTGGGTTGGAAAAGTAGCACTGGGTCATGCGGTAAAACAGGGAAGTGGGTACCCCCAGCCAATCACATGAGCCCGGGTCACTATATTTACCTGGTTCTGATTAAGGTCTATTGTTATGGTCTTGGACACCACCCGTTGCTACGGCCGGTAGGTTTTGGTTGACTCTGCTGTGTGAAAGAAGAGCCAGTCCATTTAAGACAATGGGTGAGTGGGGGATACACTACCTATGCTGTAAACTCCTACATATCCCATTTTCTGAATGTGGTAGTTGGAGAGAAAGTCCACTAGAGACAGGGGTCAGGGAGATACATGAGCAGGTGCATGTATAAACACACCCCTGTCTACATCAGCCCCCCCAAGTCCTGGAAAAGCCACAGAATCAGCTTGTTATCAGTGTTCAGTTCAGACCCAAGAAATCAGATGGTGTGAGTTAATCCGAGATATTGGCTTCTTTAATTCATTAAGTGCTGAGTACTGAAATATAATATGAAGATTGAAATTAATGAATCAATATAGTAATTGCGTAATTAATTTCAGTGTGTAATAATTCTCAAAATTGATGTAAATATTCAGTGTACTTTCGCCAGAGTTGCATATCTCATGGATCTTCATACAATGAATTTAGAAAAATGCTGTGTGAGAAACTGACAAGTACAAAAGTAACAGGAGAATTCAAAATAAACCAAGTTCCCTCCTGCCTTTCCATAGCCTACCTGTAGGGGGCTCCGTTGAGCTCAGGATGTACTTGCTGGTCAATTACTGCCCAGGGCGCTGTGGTGACAAAGAACTCCTTGTTGACACAGTTTCTCAGGCTGTCGGGGATACGGCCTGTGTTTGAAGAGAGCGCACAGCGTGACTCAACATTGTTACACACTAACCAGACACACCTGGATCAGAGGAACACACTAACTCATCAGATCACAGGCAGAAGGGCCTATTATATGAACATACAGACACATATATTTGTATTTATGATGTATGATATCTGTAAGATATAATGGGCTTTAAAGCTTTTGCTTCCCTCTCGGCCAGGTCCCAACTTTTAAAGCAGTTTCCTTATCTTAGGATGTCCTGCTAAATTAAATGTAAGTGAATAAATATGTCTAAGAATGCAATGGATGCGCGTGAAACCTGGAGACAGGGAAAGTGAACCTCATTGCAGGCTGGTGAGTGTTTGAGCTGCGGTCGGATGGACCGTAAACGCAGGTGATTCCAGTCGGGTGGACCGTAAACACAGCTGATTCCGGTCGGGTGGACCTTAAACACAGCTGATTCCGGTCGGTTGGACCGTAAACACAGCTGATTCCGGTCGGGTGGACCTTAAACACAGCTGATTCCGGTCGGGTGGACCGTAAACACAGCTGATTCCGGTCGGGATGGACCTTAAACACAGCTGATTCCAGTCGGGTGGACCGTAAACACAGCTGATTCCGGTCGGGATGGACCGTAAACACAGCTGATTCCGGTCAGGTGGACCTTAAACACAGCTGATTCCGGTCGGGTGGACCTTAAACACAGCTGATTCCGGTCGGGATGGACCTTAAACACAGCTGATTCCTGGTCGGGTGGACCGTAAACACAGCTGATTCTGGTCGGTGGACCTTAAACACAGCTGATTCGGTCGTGTACCGTAACACAGCTGATTCCTGGTCGGTGGACCTTAACACAGCTGATGCCGTGCTACCGTAACACAGCTGTTCCTGGTCGGGTGGCCTAAACAAGCTGATTCGCGTCAGGTGGCCCTAAGGCACAGCTGATCGGTGTGGCGACCAGCTATCGTCGGGGGCCACCTGGATGGCCCTGCGGACCGTGGCGCAGCATCTCCAGAGAAGCGATGTAGGGAGGGGGAGATGGTGGAGAGCTAGGAGGGCAAAGGACAGAGGAGGGATCAGAGAGAGAGAGAGAGAGAGAGAGAGAGAAAGAGAGAGAGAGAGAGAGAGAGAGAAAGAGAGAGAAAGAGAGAGAGAGAGAGGGAGGGAGGGAGAGAGACAGCGGGGGGAGAAAGAAGAACAGAGTGAGAGAGTGTGAAAGAGAAAGTGAGAAAGAGAGAAACGGGAGGGAAAGTGTCAGACACAGTCATTTGGCAGCTTCTCCTAGCTGTTAGCTGAAGAAAACCAAGGAGCTGCCTCCCTTTCAGAGGGCTGCTTCTCCCCAGGTCTTTGTGTGGTGCTCTCAGTGATGTGACGGGGCTAAAAAAGGCAGCAGGCTTCCAGGCGCAGACAGAAAGCGGAGTTGAGAGCTCTCCTGCTTCGCCGGGGCGAGTCGGATGGCAGAAACAGGGCTCGTTCTGCAGCTGCCGAATCCCCAGACAGATCCCACCCGAAGCACCAACCCCACGCACCGGCACGACAACACTTCACAACGCCTCGTTATTTTCACTCTGTTCGGTAAAAATCAAAAAGCGACGAAACGATCCCTAACCTGTTTTCAAACAGGTCTGTGGGTAAGGCTGCCCCCTCCCCATTTCGAGTCAGTCAGGCTGTTATTCTGGGATGTTTCTATTGGCTTCTGATGCGAAAAGGTGAAGAAAGAACAACTGAAGAACTGCTAGTTTATAATTAGGAAGGCTAAAAACCCACCTTTGACCTGTTGCCCTGAGCCTTATTACAGTAATGAGTGTGCTGATTTAAGTAGAGCACACTACCCCATGTCAGAGAGCTCTGTGTAAGAGGTCAAGGACAAGGTTAATAAAAACTGGGACGCATCTAGTACTAATCTGATGTTCAATTAGCCATGCAAACAAATTCATCTGCGTAGTACTGCTCTGACACCGAAACGTGGAGGGGGGTCCAGACTGCCCCAGTTCTGTTTCATTAACCCAGCTCAGTCCCCGCCCCCCACTCCTCACCTGAAGGGCTCCGATTCGTGGACGTCCAGGGCCGCCCCGCGTATCCGCCCCTCCTTCAGAGCCTGGGCCAGCGCCTTCTCGTCCACCAGCCCGCCCCGCGCCGAGTTCACCAGGAACGCCCCCTGCCGCATCTGAGAGGAGGAGCAAGAAGGAGGAGGAGGGGAACAGAAAGAGGAAGGGCAGCATAATGAAAAACAGTAGGAGCCAATGCCACAGCAACTCCCGTTTCTAACATCACCGCCATTTTGTTTGATCACTCCAGCGGTCAGTGACGCTGACGTGCCACTCAAGTGGTATTATTTATTTGGCTAAGTCCCACTAAAGTCCCACTAAAGCCAGCTTATGCAGCAGCAGACAAGAAAAGCAGAGAACTTGAACAGAAGTGACCCTGTGTGGTGACCAGAGGCTGGAGTATCAACAGAGGCTGTCCCCTAGAAAAGATGACCATCTCTGATATGCATGCGGAGTGAGTTATTTCATAGTGCGTCGTGACAGAGCCTCCATGTTCTACTGACAGGAGTGTACAATTTAAAACCGCCAAAAATATGGAAATATTTTATCATATAGCGGGGCGTGGGGTGTGGGGGGGATTGTGTGCCAAAAATGAAGCGAAAAGAAGAGAAATTAAATGAAAGCGCTTGGATGAAAGTAATCCCTTAATCTTGACAAAAGCTGAAATCCTGGGCATGGAAAAGCCTTTTGCTGCCAAACCCGCTTTTATCAGGTCTTTAAAAAAATCTCAGCTCCCGTCGCCACTCGCGCGACTCTTTGTTGCCGCGGAAACCTCAGACTGCTTGAAAGTGAAAGGGGACAGCAGATCTTTATTATGAGAATAAATAACGGTTAACCAGGTTTCTCTGTGTATGGGCTGCACTTCATATTTCAAAGGAGAGACTGAAGTCAACCTTGAATTGGAAATGAGGAGGTAATTCTGTGGCTGGGCCTGCAGGTGGCACCAGCGAGAGAGCAGGAGAGCGATACAGATTGTTTCAGCTCTGGGGCTCTGTGTGTTCCAGTGCGTTGGTGTCTCGGGGCAGGAAAAACGGGGGCGGGGCTGACCTGTTTGATGGTGAAGTCGTTGATCAGGTGGTGGTTGTGCTCGTTGAGGTTGCAGTGCAGGGACACGCAGTCGCTCTGGTAGAGCAGGTCCTGGAGGGTGTAGACGCGCTGCACCCCCAGCGAGCGCTCCAGCCCGTCCTGCAGGTACGGGTCGTAGAAGATCACGTTGAAGCCAAAGGCCTTGGCCCGCACGGCCACCGCCTGCCCCGAGCGACCTGCGCAGACACACGGACAACTGCTCAGTCTGCGGGAACACACCTGCGCAGACCTGCGCAGACACACGGACAACTGCTCAGTCTGCGGGAACACACCTGCGCAGACCTGCGCAGACACACGGACAACTGCTCAGTCTGCGGGAACACACCTGCGCAGACCTGTGCAGACACACGACACTGCTCAGTCTCGGAAACCTGCGCAGACTGCGCAGACACACGGACAACTGCTCACAGCCTGCGGGAAACATGCAGGACACACTGGCAACACTGCAACAGTCACACTGGAGTTCAGACTCCCAGCTGCGGGAAAATGGACAGACACACTCATGAACAGTCACACTCAGGCTCTGAAGAAGAACTCACACACTCTGAAAAGATAGATATCAAGCAACTCTGATGATATTGTACACTACCAGGCCTGATATAGATATAGTACACATTGCACACAGAAAAACTACAAGATTATGATTATTTACATCATTACACTCTTCAGAACCAACACCCCACCACATTTTCTGACATTTGAAAAACACTAAAAACACATCAACCAAAACAAATATTCTGTGAATAAATCAAAAACAGCTCAAACCACAGAAGCTGAAATGCAAGCCAGCAATAAAAACTGCTGGAGTTATGGACCGAGGAAGACGTTTTCGTTTCTGCTGTTTCTGCTGTTCTCAGAAATCTCTGTCGTCTCTGACAGAAGCTCTCAGCACTCCGTGCTTCCTGCACGACAGCCGGGGTGAACAGAACGGGCCGGCTGTGGTAATCACCGGGAGACGGGGAGCCAAGGCGACGCTCGTTCCAGAGTTTGGCATCTGGGCCGGTCGGGTCCGATGAGTAATGAGAGCGGCTGATTCTCTGATAACATCCAGACAGCTCCCCCGTGCTCACCCGCGCTCCCCCGCTCCATCTGTAATTAACCAGCGCACTTCTCCGCCCGCCTCGCTCTCAAGACCAGGAGCAACCGTCACCGGGGTATGATTTACCGTGACAACGAAAAGGCCTGGGAGTGTCAGGCGGCATCCATCGATCAATCCCCCCCCGGTGTGGTTGGAAAAGCTCAATGAACAGCTAGCCCAACTGTAGCTCGGTGACAGACCTAGCCTCCAATGTCAATCAATGGTAACGGCGAATACCGGGACTGGACTCTCTAACGTGATGCGGGCAGCAGCATTCAGCAGGCTTTGTCATTGGTGGAGACTGGTCATCACATCACCACCCTGTGGTGGAGGCCACCACACCTGTCAGGTTTTTTGGGCAGGCACACTGAAGATCAGTATGGCTGAGGTGATGGCTGCTCTGTCATTATGTGTGTGTGTGTGTGTGTGCTGTTGTTCCTCACCGAAGCCGATGAGGCCCAGCGTCTCGCCGCGGATGCGGGCGGCGCCGGACGCCACCTCGCGGATCTGCTCCACGCTCTGCACGCGCGTGCCCTCCCGCAGGGCCTGGTACAGCCAGGTGTTCCGCCGGTACAGGTTCAGGATGTGGCAGAGGGTGGAGTCGGCCGTCTCCTCCACCGCCGCCGACGGGATGTTACACACGGCGATCCCTAGAGGGAGCAATTCCATTATACGAGCAACGAGCAACTTCTAGCAAAGTGCACTCGACCAGCAGACCGACCTAGACCAGGACCCAGAACCTTTTCAGAAAACACCAGGATGTGAACCCTGACCCCTCACACCTGCTGGCGGAACACTGGTGCTCAGTATGAGAGTACCTGCTCACCCCTGCATAAAACACTTTCCCAAAATACTACGGTTGCTTTGTTAAGAGTCAGTTCTGGAATCTGCCATTACTGCCATCACACGATATCGGGCGCAAATGAATAAATATCCCACTGAGAACATTCTCTGAGTCTAAAAGCCCCTCGCTGTTTTGCCTTCAGTTGGTGAAAATGGTTTCTTACCCGTCTCACGTAGCGTGAGATACTCCCAGCGCTCAGTGCTGCCGGCTGTCTCAGGAACCGACTCCGCTCTACTCAAAGACCCGCTTCAAAATCACACGCCAGGAGCTGAGAGATGTCGATTTGCCGGAAGACATGACTGAGCTACAGTTTCTCCCCCCAGTGTTCAAAAGGATTCGCAGCTTGTAAAACGGTTCTTTTCAAAAACAGCCATCAGCTCCCTTTTGTCACAGGAGACATCAGAGCGCATCCCGGCAGGCTGAACCGAGATGAGTCCTGCCGCTAAAACACTGATCTGGCGGAAACGCTCCTGCCGCGTAGCGACAGCGCCAGGGACTCCGCTCGCAGCGCTCTCTCAGCGACTCTGCTTCTCGCACAGGGGCAGCGCCTCAGGTGGACGTTTTTGCGAACTTCCTGTACCTGAACTTCCCGTTTGGCCAGGGATCCTTTTACAGGCCCCTCCGGAGGAGAGATCGCGATACGGGTTGCCATGCCAACTGCTGTCTTTGCTCAATAGAACATACATACACCCACTACACTTCTTTTTATCATATATCACTGTGCCGATGTATTTGCACTTGTTTTTACATTTTAAAATGAGGATGGTGGAATATGAATCCTTTAAAAAACTGGCCAAATGAACAATGTGAATTGAGGACACACTATTTGACAGAAATGCATTTACTGATTAAATAGCTAGCGTTTCGGCGCCTCTGAGACTCTATCGATTACACACATCACCATTACAGGGACAAAGGCTTTAAGGACACATTTTCACCACTGGCTCAATGTGTTCTCTGTACCACATACACACACCCTGCACTGAAAATGAAATCTCTTAGGTTACACACTAGCGTAAAGGTGACATTGTGCTTAAAGTTTTGGAATTAGGGAGTTCAGAAGCTAAGAATGATTCCATAGTGCACTGGATTCCAGGAAATGAACCGCAGTTGAATTTATGAACTAATAATATTATGGACATTTTTTTAATTCATAAATTGAATTTCAATTAATTTCCTTCATTGAGTGAAACTGAATTGGCCATAGCCCCTGCTGTGGGTATAGAGGGCTAGATGCACCATGGCTCATACAAAATCCAGGCTCACACAGAGTAACTAGGCCGACCGGCACATGGTGTGTTACAAGCTGCGTGATGTCACACCGGACCAAATTTGTCCAAATGCTTGATTAGTCAAAAAGTGAAATCATTCATTAGAATAAGAAATAGGTTGTCTCTTTGGTCATTTAAATATACAAATAAACTAGTTTCTGTATCGGCTATTTTGGTATATGATGGACTTTGTTTCATTATAATATCCTACCACACACAAAAAAAAAAAACGTTTTTCAGGGACACATAGAAACAATAAAAACAACATATATGCAAATAGGCAACAACAATCACATAATATCCTTCGACAGACAAACACACACACACACACACAGACACACACACAGGCGCACACAAGCACACACGCACTGCACACACCAACACACACACACACAGAATCACAGGAGAACAGGAGACAGACAGACACACAGACAGACAGAGGCGAGCCCTCGTACCCAGATCACCGGCGGCCTTGATGTCGATGTTGTCGTAGCCGCTGCCGATACGAATGATGATCCTCAGGGCCTTGAATTTCTCCAGATCCTCGCGGGTCAGAGTGATGGTGTGGTACATCATAGCCCCCACCGCCTCGTTCAGGACCTGGAATGGACAGAGCACCAACATCGTCATCATCACCACCAACACCGTCATCATCATAACCACCTTCCAACACTGTCATCATGACCGCCACCAACATCGTCATCCTCACCCTCAACAACATCATCGTCATCACAGTCATTGTGATCATTATCATCATCACCAACATCATTGCCACCACTAACACCGTCATCATCATCAATGTCGACCACAAGTGTCACCACTGTCATCACCAAAGCTGCTCTCTCTTCCAGCAGCCAGCCCACAGACGCGCACACACACACGCACACACACTAGAAAAAAACGATTGCATTTTTATTCTATGCAAACAAGGTTAAAGCAGGCAAGCGCAGTTCTAAAACAGATTGATGGAAATCCAGATATCACAATATTAAGCAAATGCTGTCAAGCGCTCCGAGTAAATAATAGCTTTAAATTCACCTCCAGCTAACTACATTAGCTCTGCCTGCCAGATTAGCTCTGCATTTCCATAAAGGCCTTTATTAGTGGCCCAGGAATCCCTGCTAAATGCTAATTCAAGGTTAAATCTCTCCCTACACATTCATTTCATTTCTTCAGTCATTTGCCAAAGGCAAGACTTACTGGAGGTGATGCATCCCAGTGTGAGTAATGACTAATGCAATGAAATGTTTTGCAAGAGAAATCATTTCTGAATACTGTCAACTTTAATGGAAAATCTGAACAAATCATTTTTTTAATAAGGATCTGGGACTCAGGAGCTCTTGGTAAGGAGCCAGTTTGGTGTAACATGAAGTAAAGTGTCTCAGTGTATTCCTTTGGTGTGCTGATCCTGATATTTACCTGCCTGCCTGCCGACCCCCTCCCCCCGCCCCCCTTCCTCACAGCCTGCAGGATTTCACAGGCATGACATCATCTCCCTGTTGTGCTCATTTGGTGTGCTGGAAGTGTTTGGGGCTCAGGCTCTGTATCCCCCTGGATCAGGGCAGGAGGAAGGTCACCTTCCTGACACATCCCAGGAGTCCATTACACATCAGCACAACTGCTGCTCACACTACTCTTCCACTTTGTCCTGTGAGCACGTCATTCATTCATTCATTCATTCATCCATCCATTCATCCCATTAATTCCGCATGAAAGGCCCAACCCCATGGCCCTTCTGCAAGGCACACTAATGAATCATTCATTTAACAGGCTCAGTCTCTCGCTGTGTGAGGTGTGTCAGTAACTCACAGGGTTTTGTCAGTGCTAAAGTCCTCCCACAAGTGGCCCCTGGGGGCCGCGGGCCTGAAGCTGAATGGATTTGGAGTGAGTGGGCCCCGCCCAGCACTTGAGCAAAAGCACCAGAGTTCTGCCACATGCACAGTGAGAACAGAAACCCTGGGCTTGTGAATCATTTCTGTAGGGTGTCAGTACAGCATGGTCAGTGCTGCAAAGCATCAGAGCTGCACGGTCAGTGCTGCAGAGCATCAGTACTGTAAAGAGTCAGTACTGTAGAGTGTTAGTACTGCAGAGCGCTCCATGTGCTGAAGGTATCTGATGGGAACACTGCTAAACCCCAGATAGGCTACAGCAGCTAGTAACTTTAATACTTCCTTAACAACGAGTCTTCATTCTTAACTGGAGTGAAATGGACTCCTGTGGTCATAAGAATTGTGTAACCACTTTGATTAGAGTGTGGTATGGGGGGGCATTGCATTTCTCTCTCTGTCTGCTTCTCCCTCTCTCCCTCCCTTTCTCCTTCTCTTCACACCAAACAGCTCATTAATTTTGTTCCGTTCCACACCTCTCTCACAGGCTCCTGCTAAACAAACCACATTTGAACAATCGTTTGAAAACACAGAACCTACTGGGAGGGAAAATTACAAATAATGTTTTATGACACGTGAAGAGAAAATATGAAAATATAAAACAGCAGCACACTGCGCTAAACTGGGTTTGAGATCAAAATCCTCCAAAAAAACAAAACAAAAGCAGCTTCTGCACATTTCAGCCCTCCCACAAAGGAAACGAACGCGGCGTGGGTGAAAGCCCGCGCCGTCACCACCGCGGTTCTGACCCAGCGCGCCAAAGAGAGGCCGAAACAAAGCCGCCGTAATCCCAGTTTCCTTCCACTCGCGTTACGAGGCCCTCCACTGAAACCGTGATGCAGCTGATGCAGGCACACTGTACTTTGGCTATAGGGTGACATTAAATGATAACGATCCCACTTTACTTTAATGTGGAAAGAGTATAAAAGGCAATATACTCAAAAATGAGCTTCGTGTAGCATGTGGTGAGGGAGCTGGGGGAGGAGAGGAGAGGCTACGTTCTGAAACCAGTTTCTGTTTGTCATTCAAGCCCCAGTTTTGCTCAGGTTGCCTTGGCTCTAAGCTCTGTTGCTGTGGCTCTGAGCTCTGTTGCCATGGCTCTGAGCTCCGTTGCCGTGGGACCCATGGGATGGGCAGACCTGCTTTGCCTTTGACAGTATGGTATGAGTCCCCATTATCGCGGACTTGCAGGATGCCAAATGCTATCTGGTCCTGTTGAAGGGTCTGGGACTGTTCAGTTACACAGGTGTGTTCTCCATGTGCCTTGCCCATATGTATGCGTATGCAGGTGTGTGTATGTGTGTGCATGGGTATGTGTGTGTGTGTGTGTGGGCATGTGTGGGTGCGTTTGACCACTACCTTCTCATGGATCTCCTGTGTGGACTGGGCATCGCAGAACGCCACAGTGGCCAGGTCTTTGAGGATGGGCATCTCCACAGTGCAGTCCCGCCCGTCCAGAAGGGCCACCAGGGGGCGTGGCTGCATGGGGCCGTTCATAATCTGGGGCCGGATGCCTGAGAGAGAAAGAGGGAGAAAGAAAGACAGAGTGAGTCACATAGTACAGCCAGGGGACGTGAGACTGTGGTGGAATTCTAAGAACAGGGTCCAGGAAAATCAAAGCAGGAGGATCAGTCAGACTTCACCCATGTGGAAGTCCACATGATCCTTACAACAACCAAAACAATGGGGGAAGATCAATGGAGCAGGGTCATTTCAGCCCCCCACCAAGACAGTCTCATCAGTAATACCGCTGGTATTCGCTGGTAAGGGGAGGGAGTTGGAACTATTGTGATTGGCTACGAGGTAAGTTCTAAACGGAGTACTGCTCTCTCCACCGCACGACGCTGTCCATGATGTCCCGTAGGTGTTGCGGCCTGCGATCAAGCACCAGCTACACAAATGAACAGCACTCTCTAAATCAATGGGCTGACTGCAGCCAGGATTAGCCTGCGATCTCACTTACCGGCATCACTGCCCTCAACCTGTACTTCCTCAAACAGCACTCAATTACCCAGAAACACTCACCCCCTGCCTGCATAACCCCACCCCCTCCACTCTCACTCACTGCCACAAGGAGGGCCCTGTCCTACACAACACGACCAGGAAGCTGTGCACCACCACACCCCCCCTCCCCCCACAGAGGGGCCCCTGTTCACTCTCACAGGAGCCCCTGGGGGGCCAAGACTGATGTAGCGAGCAGGCAGCGTGCTGAAAATGCGCCGTCGCATTTCCCCCTGCTGGGCTAACAGCGAGCGCCGCGGAACCAGCGCAGGAGCGTGCGGCGAGCGGGCTGCAGCTCAGCCAGGCGACCGCGCCGCGGAGACCAGATTCCAGATCAATCACACTCTCCCCGATCTCTCCCCGAGGCACGCTACACGAGCACCACGCGGGAAAA